>NC_034413.1:14592531-14804495 GCF_002078875.1 Numida meleagris | reverse complement strand
AGATCACAAACTCCACCAGGGCATGATCACTACAGCCCAGGCTGCCTCCAATCTTAACCCCTCTAATGCTCTCCTCCACGTTGGTGAGCACCAGGCCCAGTAAGGCTTCACCTCGGGTCGGTCCGTCTAATACCTGGACAAGGAAGTTATCCTCAACAGACTCCAGGAATCTGCTGGACTGTCTGCCGCCCGCCTTTGCACTATCCCAGCAGATATCCGGGTGGTTGAAATCCCCCATCAGGACAAGAGCCCGCGAACGCGACACCTCCTGCAGCTGGAGCAAGAAGGCCTCGTCCACAGGCTCCCCCTGATCAGGAGTAGCTCCAACTTAGATGAGATGCAGAAATCAGAATGTATTGCTTACAGTGGGCTGATGTCTTCCTAATGTCCTGCTTCCCTGGCTATGACAGAGACTGTATACAATTCATATGACATTTTGTAGCTCTCTTTACTAACTTGCAAAAGCATTTATGTTGGAACATCTACGTGAACTCTTCCCTTGGCTTGTTACAGTTTGCCACTTGAATTCTTTATTTCTAGGATGCCAGGTTGAGACTGATAATTAAATCACCACAAATGTAGCATGAGTCACATGAAACAGAGTCAGCATACTTAAGTGTATCTGGAGAGAATAATACCTAGTCAAAGAGACATACAGAAGCAAAAAGCACAGCACTGCTAACTAGTCGATTCATGTACTACTGGTATACTGATAAGTATTTCTGTTTTCACAGTGGAGTATCTGAACAGCCACTCTGCATAAAGTATGGAATGTAATTACTCTGACATATGGGAAATTTCTGGCAGGCATGGACTTGGCATGGGCCGCATAGCATCACTCTGTAAACTCCCCTGGTACTGGGGACATGGCCAGTGTATTCTGATAGCTCAGCTATTTCTGAGCCTCTGTGTGGCAGATTAGTTCAATTTACCTTATTGCTGGGACAGCCCTTTGGCAGGATGCAATGTATTGCTCTTCCTTTCGCCCTATTTCTGCTCCCCGTGCTTCCCTATAGTTCCTGTACTTTTGGTACGTGAGTTTGAATGTATGGTTTGAAGATGATGTTCTCTGGATCTACTTCTTTCCCCTGATTTATAGAAAGGGAAATTGAGCAGTAAATATTTTCCCTTAGCACGTGAAATTCTCTTAGAACTCAGCATATCTGCACCTGAATTTTGCTGAAGAACAAAATACTGCAAGTCATCATCTGTAGAAGTGTATGTTTGTTGATGACTCACTAAATTAACAACAGGCACCTAATGCTGTTTTCTTAGCCACGCCTGTGATGTAGAGCTAAGAAAACTGCACATGTTTTGAGTGTGTGACCTTTTAAAGATTTGGTGGAAGGAAAGGGAGAAAGAACCTAAGAAAGTTTCTGAATCCACATTTGAATTCCATGGTGTTACCCAGCTTTGAGTACTTTGTTGTTTTGGCTATTCCTTCCTTCTATTTAAAGGCTTCAGGAATTGGCACAGTATAACATTAAAATTTGTACATAATTATATACGAAATGAATTTAAGTGGCAATTTTTTTGTCAATATAAATTGAGTCTTAGCCCCATTTAAGCAGCAGATCTGCTTATGTTTTTATAAAATCTCAGACTGTTCATCTATGCAGAAGCTTCAGATTTTAAAAAGCAGCTTCTCATCCCATTCAGCTGCTTATTTTAATGCAATCAGTGGTGCAGCAGTTATGAATTATGGCAGTGAGGAGTTACCACACTCATCATGATGGTGGCTGAATGTGGCACCTGACTCAGTTGATTGGCATGGCAACGTTAGCACTTTGAGAGGCAAGCTGGAGTCACTGAACTGGAATGGAATCTAAGTGATAACAGAAAAATCTATCAGAACTGATAGAAATTATAGTCCTTGCTGAACTGGAGCTAAAAGCTTTTCTCTGAAAGTTTCAGCACTAGAATTTGAAATGTATCTTTTTTGACAGCTGTTTGCCTTTTACTTCAAAATGCGTGTTGTTCTCAAACGTGAAGTAGGAGGTTGATATACTTGTTGGTTATCAGGATATGTGCATATTACTCCTGATTTCATGGAGGCAAGTAGCACAGGTGTGTGACCATGACTTTTGTTAACACCACCACTCTACTTTCATGTGTAGTATCTTATTTGTACCTGGACAGTGCTAGGTAAAGTTGAACTTCATTTGGCTTCCTTGTGCAATTATGATCACATGCAGTCCCTCCTTATTCCTGCTTGCTTAATAAGGTCAGTATCTTTGTTATTTTTTTAAGTGTCACCTCAAGTCTTTACCAAACCTTTTACTCCAGAGAATTCAAGCCTTCCTCTGAAAATGGATTCCTCTGCCCCCACCTGCTTCTGCTGTCAATCATTAGAGCTTCTGAATTTCTCACTTATAAATCCCTTGTGAGATCAAGTGATACTACCTGTTATGCCTTGGTCCTCCTCTGTAAAAGCAGTAAAAAAGAGAAATCTTTATAACTTGGTTTCTTGATACGGAGAGTCAGAAACCAATCTTGGTACTCAGTGCTCCAAAAATTAACAAATCATCTTTCCAAGAGACTTCAGTTTTAAATGATGTGGCCTCATAGTTTTAACTTCTTCCAACCCATGCCAATAGACTCCTATTTTACTGTAACTGTATTTTGTGAGGTATAATACACTTTCTTGAAAATTCATTTAAAGTGGTGTATCTTTCTAGAATAGTTTGCGCAGTGGTACTGATAGGTGAAGCAAAAGATTGTCAAGTGATGTTGACATGTATTGATTTGTGCAGAGGCAGTGCTGACTGGGTACAATTTAAACTGAGATGTAAACTTGCAAGTTTGTGTATCTTTGTGTACAAGAAGCTTATGAAATGGCTTAATCTTAGTATTAGTCTGTTGTCTTCTTGCATATTTATTCCTGTTTTAGCATTAAAAAAGAAAAAAAAACAGGCTCCCAGTGAGACTAGCACCCTTACTGGGAAAGACAAAAATCAACAATCCTTACTCAGAGGGTGGTGAGGCGCTGGAACCAGTTGCCCTGAGAAGTTGTGGATGCCCCATCCCTTGGAAGTGTTCAAGGCCAGGTTTGATGAGGCTTTGTCAGCCTGCTGGAGGGGAGGGGACTCTACACATGGCACGGAGGTTGGAAGTGAATGGTTTTTAAGGTCTCTTCCAACCCAAACCATCCTGCGATTCTATGCGCTCCCTGCCTTAGTAACTTGTAGAACCATGGGGTGGCATCAAAGTCAAGGATATCAGTAATAACAAGTTTAAGCATTTGTCCTTAGTTTTAAGGTAAAATGCAGGCTTACCTAGAAATAATAGGTATCTACTATGATGGACAAATAGCCTTGAAGTAATTTCATTTAAACTAAATCATGAGTATGCATACCTTGGAATGTTAATATCTTCTTCAGCAAATAATACATTACAATAGGGGAAGAGCTGTAGAGCAAAATGTTTAGTGCTAAGGAGCTGACATCTTTGAAGCTTTTATTTCTACTCTATCCTAGCTGAATTCCCAATAAACAGGTGGAATGCAATTAGAGGCATTCCAAAAACGTTTCTTTAGTTTTATTGTAAGTGAATCCAGTTTGTACACTGTGAACCTTCTGCAATCCAAACCAGATAATGGTAAATGCTATGCTTTTTTTTTTTTTAATATCACATCCAAGAGAAACATTGCTAAGAGTATTCTGGTTGTATACCAACTTCAAGAGGATAAGTAACTTTTATAGTCTTTTGCTGTCTATTATTTTCTCCCAACAAGAACACCACAGGAACCAAACAGTTTACTTCTACTGCAAGTAATAAAGTCTTGCTGAAAAACATGTAGCATTATGAGTAATAAAGAGCCAAATACCTTATTACATCTGGGCACTAGCATGAGATTACTGTACCTGTTTAAGTACCTTGTATTCAGTTTCTCCACTTGGAGAACACCAAGCCCTATCCTGTCTCTCCACCTTTAAGTATTAGTTGGAAGTACAACAGAAATATTGTGTGTGTCAAGGTAGCATGCAGTTAAAATGAATATAATGCTATGATTTCCAAAATCCTTAGTGTTTTGGGTTTTTGCCTATTCAGCCAGTGAAAAAGTCATCTGTACAGAAAAAACTAAGCATGCACATACACAACATACAAGTTACATATTCCCAGTTTTATTTTCATGGAATGCTAATTTAGTTACAGTATGGCAGTTCATAACTACTGAAATGTGACATTAATTCATCTCCAATGCTGCAGAACAGTCTTGATTTATATAGTTTTAAAACAATCTTATTTTACATAGTTGAGGTCTCTGGTGGTTTTTAAGCTCTGATGCTTAAGCACACAGCAAGCTACAAACCTTAGGTTTTATATTTATACATATATTCTATGTATTCAGACAACTGCTGTCTGCTGAAAATTATCTATAATTTAATATTTATAAAAGTGCATATACTGGTACATATGCACATCTAGAAATACACCTTCGCTACTGCCTCCCTTTTATAAAAAGCTGCTTAACATACAGCCATATTATTCTCACGCACTGCTATGAAGTCCTTTACTATCTTTATTACATGATTTTAACTATTCAATTCCCTCAAACTGAATGTAGGTATTTCTATGTATACGTTTTCCTAATGAAAAAAAATCTGTCCTATTCCTTTAAGAAGCTTTAAATCATGCATCAATTTAGTAAACAGTCACTTTAGCATGGATTTTAAAATCCTAGACAGTGTAAAATCTACTTCTGGAAAATGTCTGTATATTTTATTTCTTTTTAGTTACAAAAAAATATATAGGATTGAAACATACTGAATACATGCATCTCTCAAAGTGGCTATATTCTAGCCTTATAGATAAATTAAAAAAGTACACCCCTGCTAACAGGATGCAAAAATGGCCTCAAACAGACCATTACCTGTATTTAGTATAACTCATTACATTAAAAAGTTCAGGTTGGCTGTTCTCTCAAGATGGTGTCAGAAGACTGAAGAGTGTATTTATACTCAATATACAAAGGTGGGTGCACATACCTAGCGCCATTTAATTACTCAGTACTTTCAAGGCTTCTAGGCTTTGCCTCTGGTGATACGAGTTCTGAAATGATCTGAATGAAAGTTTAAGTTGAAATTTTTAATACATCATAAAAGCAAGTTGTGTTTAAAAGAAAAATGTACACTGAACAACCTGAAGTACTCACCAAAACAACTGTACAGAACTCTTACAGATACAGAAAGAAAGAATGGTGGACTTACTTCAAACAGAAGTAACACTTGATAACATTTGTAAAAACCTGCTTTGTTTTATTCTTCTACCGAGTTAAGATTTTGCAGCCATTCAGAACACGTAAAATTCAAACCACCTCACAATGTTTACATTTAAAGTTCTTTTATACAGTGCAAATGTTTAAGACAGAATAACTCCCCAGTGAGACAGGTGACACTACTCAGTGCCAGTCTTTTGAAGATTCTTCAATAAGTATTTACACATTAAGCTAAAGGTTCACTATATATGCTTTGAAGTTTGCTGAATATCAGCAGAAAAAATTGTGAACTAGCAGCAGTTGTGTTACAAACATATGATGGTTACTTTAATGAATGCATAAAGTTTTCGAGGCTGTATTCAGTGTCATATTGTTCTTGATCCCATAGTTCTCCAAGGTTTTCGAGTACTGATTTCATTGATGCTTTCCCAGAAGAGGTAGAGGTATCAGCTTTTTCAGTTTTTCCATCCTTCCAAAAAAAATAACAGAGAAGAATGTTTTCAGGAATATTTACAGATCATAAGCACATATTCTTAAATTTCCCTTTACAGTCATTCCTACAAAATTCTTTAAGTCTGATGATTAGAAATGTTGGAGCAATTCCAGCAGAGGTCCGCAAAGATTCGAGTGTTGGAGCATCTCTCTTATTAAGAAAGGCTGGGCTTGTTTAACTTGGAGAAGAGAAGGCTCCAGGGCAACCTCACTGTGGCCTTCCAGTACTTGAGGGGAACTTATAAACAGGAAGGAGACCCATTTTCTTACACAATCTGACAGTGACTGGACAAGGGGGGTATGGCTTTAAATTAAAAGAAAGGAGATAGATGTTAGGCAGAAACTCTTTGAATAAAGAGAGAGTGGTGAGGATTCAGAGGAGCTGTGGATGCTCCATCCCTGGAGGCATTCAAGGCCTGCTTGGATGGGGCCCTGGGCAGCCTGATGTAGTGGGTGGTAACCCATGGCAGGGAGGCTGGAACTGAGTGGGCTTTAAGGTCTTTTCCAACTTAAGCCCTTCTATGACAAATTTGGGGAAAATGCCACTTCCCTTCTTCCTGTTTTTCAGAGTTACCTACTATTCATTATTCCACTTTAATTGTTCATCTGATGAAGTTTTGCAATTCCAAGCAACACTTTTCCCTAGCTTTCCTCTGGTTTTGGTAGCTATTTCTAAGAAATGTTTCTTTACCTTGTCAAGAGTGAAGAGATCAAGAAGCTGTTCTGTTCCCATGCTCTGTAGGCTTGCATTTTCTTGGCTGATCACTGTATTAGCGATGTTCATTTTGAACTTCTGAAGACCCATAATCTTCTCCTCTAGAGTTCCTCTGGTTATCAGGCGATACACATTAACAACACGTTTCTGAAAGAATAAAAACAACAGTTAGCTAAAAGAAAAAAAATATCATCTTCAGTATTCAAGAAAGTATAGCTTTATACTATTTGTCAAGGATGGCCTGGAAGTAGTTTGGTATACTCTTGGGTAATTGTATAAGTTTGGCTGATGTTAAGAGAAAAAAAATGAGTATAGGGCTACACCAGCATATAGTAGAGGCATCTCTAATATCTGTGCTGAGGAAGTTAGAAATTTTGGTGTCTGTCATAGCTGTAGAGACTGTAACAGCTAGTCACTTTTTCCCTGTCCAGGCATCAGAGAAGGACAATTCTAAAGGGCTTCCCTTCAGTTCCTTGTTTTTGTTGCATTTGTTTCTCCACTGAAAGAGGATTCTTCCTCTGGATACTTCTCAGCAGCTCAGTACTGAAAAGAGGGGATCATACCCTTGGGGAAGAGATAAGAAAGTAGACCCTTCAACATCTGACACATTTGTAAGAAAACAGTATGACTGAAAACTAGGTGGAAACCATTAGAAATCACTTGTGTTACATGCCATAATGCTATAATCTTAATCTTACCCAAATTTGAAGAAACAGGAGCTCAGCAAGAGAAAATGTATGCTAAATTAAAAGAGTTTTTCACCTGTCCAATACGGTGTGCCCGATCCATGGCTTGCAGGTCTCTCATTGGGTTCCAGTCATGTTCCACAAACACTACTGTATCTGCCCCTGTTAAGTTAAGTCCTAATCCACCAACATGAGTGGTGAGCAACAAAACATCTATAGATGGGTCATTATTAAACCTGAAAAAAAAAAAAAGGAAGTTAAGCATGGTAAAATTCATTTACGGATGGAAATATAAACCTCAACTGCTTAAGGTTCCTTTGTTGATCTAATACTGAATAAGTAGTATAAAAACATGGAGCAATTTATTACTAATTACTAATAAAATCATAAACAAAATCAAACTTGCAGGGTCTAGGTCTGCCCACTAGCAATAAAAGTATTTGTACTGTTGGTCCCTAGGTGAAATCACTTGAGTCATGCAAGTGAATGCATACATGAGCAAAGTTATATATCTCCTTAAAATTGTCTTCCAGCTTCTATCCTGGATGTCAAAATTAAGATATACTTTTATTTCCTATATTAATACATGCCAGTAATGTTGGGGTTCAATTTTACTTCCATTAATACACAAAACTGATCACCAGGTGGGGACTACTGGTACAATCTACCTGCCATTCTGCTTTCCAGGAGGAGTAAAACCTGCTTAGTGTAACTCCATAAAATATAGGAGAACCGTAATGAATTAGCCATCTTGCTCAGATCCTCAGCAATCAGTGCACCAGCCTCTCTCTCTTTTTCCAGTTCTAGACAGACATGCATGTGTTTCACAGAGAGGCATCCCTCAGTTTTGGAGAAAAATACATGGGAACATGAACAGGGGCATTTTGACCTCAGCAAGAAAATGGAATAGCTCTGTGAGCACACCAGCCTCTTTTAATGGTCAGATAACTTCCCTAAGGTAAAGAACCAAAAACATCCTGCAAAACAGATGTTTTGTTGACCAAAGCACAATGATGTTTCCACTAGCCAAGATTCCTAGGGAAAGAAGTGGACAATTAGTTACTTTGGCCCTGTTAAATCATGATAAAAGACAGTGATTGGCAATACATGATTTGTGTTTTAACTTGATCCTTAGTGTACTGTAAATGCTAAAACTATTAAATTAGGATATTGTTACGTATCTGTGTTCACAGGATTCTCTTCCCACTCCATGTCTGTCTACATCATGCAACACAGAACCAAAAAATGTTTTCGTTTGGACCTTGTGAGGTCCTTGGATCTTGTCCACAGCCCATGCTCCTGCCATAGCCTCCCCTTTTCCCAGACACCCAAGTGCTCACATTTTTGGTGGCAGCATACTTACATTTTTCTCTAATTCTTATTTAAATAAAGTTATGCTTCTAAGCATCCGAACCTACATTTCAAGAGCCATATTAAGTATGAAGTAGAACTAAGCTCTTACATTACCATATCCCAAGTCTCTTAGGGTTCTTCACAATACTGTAATAATCTCCAGGTTATATACAGAAAGGACAGCATAGAACACCAAGGTCATTTGCTAGTTTATGCATTTGTTTTCATGTGCCAGTTATTACAAGGGTACCCACATACTCCTGTTTTGTCTGTAATTTGCTGATGTATTTATTCAGGTAATAGCAGATATTAGTAATTTTCTTCATCAGCTTTGTTTTTAAAAAGCGATCCAATTACTTTAAAGGCATTGCTTCACTTCTGATGCAATCTCTTGCTATTAACATAGGCTTTCACACATGGAAGTGGGGGATTTTATTTTTAATTCCTTTTAGATGTAAATTAGATAGTGATAGCCTGGCAGTACGAGATGTCAGTTACAGACCATAAATAACTCACTGTAGTTTATATCGGTCATGAATGAATATGCTTACCGTGAAACAATGGAATGCCTCTGGCCAGCAGGTATGCTACCATCTAATCGTAAGTAAGTGACTGAAGGTAACTGAGGTCTGAGAAGGTCATGCTCCACTATGTCCAGCATGCTCTTAAGTTGACAGAAGATAAGTATTCTGTGCTGGGCCACAACAGCTTCTGTACCACTCTCTGAAGATCCACCATTCCCCAAACCACAATCCAGCAGCAGCTTTAAGTAAAAGAGCATTAAATTAAAGCATATCCAAGTGACAGTAGATCCCATGTAAATGCTGAAAAGTACAAGTAAGAGAAACCCAATAAACTACAAAGAAAGCCTGTGACAGCTACTCAAATGACAGAGGGAAAAGTCTGACTGTACAGTCAAACTATGACCAGTTTTCAAGAGTCAAAAGAATATTCATTTTCTTCATTTTTCTTTACTTACAGTAGAATTTGAAGTCTTTAACTCAACCTAATTTTATCAAACTAATAATCTCCAGTATAGTAAATCAGAGTAAATCTGCAATGAGACGGCCAAGAGTAAGAAACACAAAAAAACCTACAGTTTCTTACAAGACAGGAAAATCTAACGTAAACTCGTTATTTTCTGTTCCACCTCCAATTTTGAGTTTCCTTGGCTAAGCAGCAAAATAGGGCATAAACTTTAAAAGGAAACCCCTGGACTCTATTTTTAGATCAGTTTTCATATTGATGGAGTATTAAAACCCCAAATCATGGCATCAATAGAGACATATAAAGGCACAACATGTAAGTCTACTTACTTGTTTTAAAGCAGACAGCTTAGGTGCATGTTGGATATCTCGAAGGGATGAATTATGAGCTGCAAGTTGCTCTGTAATTCTTTTATATTCTGGATGCTGGGTTGTTAGCACTAGTGCTGGATGGTTGCATAGCTTCCGTAAATATTGCAATGCCTTTTAATTATTTAGGAAATCAAATTCAAAGAAACTGTTAGTAACAATGTAGTTACAGGTGTATAGAAGCCACTTGGCCATATTTCACAAGTTAAATGAAAATATACCTTACAGTCTAATTAAATTAACCTATTTTAGATTAAGAAAACCTGTATTTTAGACTGCATTCATGACTGTTAGGGCCATAATTATCTCAGTTTTTGTTACAAAGACGACCGTTTACTAGATCTTCATGAGAGTAGAGGACAGGTAAGAGAGGCATAGGAGCTGTGCAGAACCCCTTGAGAATTATTGCTTCCACATAATTGAAGCTTAATTTGCAATTCTGTGGGACAATGAACCTTCCCTTCTAACCTTACGGTAACTTTGGTTCATGCATTGGAATCTTAATTTTACAGTGTAAATGATAAGATTAAAGTTAGTAGCCTCTAGTTTTAAGGTTTTGTTCTCTTGATAATCAGTTTTTGATTGATAGTATTATGTAAGATCCACAAAAAAGCTGACCGCTAGTTGAGCAAATATTAGTAAAAAATTCAAAGACAGATTTACATCACTATTAATACACTGTAACATAATCTAAGCATAACAGCTATACGTCACCTTCCAGGCAAATTAATAAAAAATTCTAAGTATTTTACTTAGACTGTATGGCTACAGTTGTGTAAGCTATTTTAATTTTTCAGTTTTAGTTAAACACAGAAGTATAATTACCATAAATAAGTGAACAAGTTAGTGAAAATTGGAAAAGAAATTGTACCTGAAATACGTGACCTGTAGCTTTAAGCTTTGGTTTTTCAGTTTCTTCACGTAGTGAAATAGAAGAAACTGTTTCATCAATGTCACATTTGGCACGAGACTTGGCAAAGTCTTCATAAAGCTGAACCTGTAGACCAGATTCCAGACAAAAGAATGAGTATGCATTTTGCTCACAAAAAAAGAAATAACACTTTCCAAATCTAATTTCAAGATCAGGTTCTAAATTAGAAAGCTATTTTATATCTACCTTAAGATCAACATTAACAATGTAATCACATGCAAGTGATTTTCTTTCAGCTTGTAGAGTTAAGAATTAATTAAGAAAAATCTACAGATGCATAGAAATTGTTCTTGTAGAACTAAGCCAGAAATTAAGGTAAAGTGCATTCTTCTGGACTGCACTCAGGTATCAACATTACTAGGAATTTTTTTTCTTAGTCTTGTGGCCCTAGAGAATGTCAAGAGCTGACATAAAATTGACATAGGAATACAGAACTACTTGTTCTTATCTCAATGCTGTAAAAAAACCTAAGCTTCCAGTCACTTTTCAAACATACCTGTAAAGGACTGAGAATACAGTAATAATCTTGAATAATTTTGGGTGGAAGATCTTGCAGTACATCCTCTTTCATTCTCCTTAGCAGGAATGGCAGAACTTGGCGGTGCAGTGCTTCCATTGCAAGAACTCCTAGTGAAGGGAAAGGAATGGAAGCAAGTTAAATTTTGTAGAAAATACTTCAAAACATTCAGCACAAAAAAACCCAACAACAATAACCCAACACCCAGAAAACCAACGCTCTTATGTTGGAACTGGCTACACTTTCTCTTTTCTTTAGCAGTTCTCATTTAAAGGAAAAAGACAAAAAAAAAAAAAAAACCCTAAGATTTTGATCCTCACCAGCCTCTTGTTCACGACTGGAGCTTCGGGCATCTCTACTTGCCAGTATTGGTTTGCCATAACGAGCTGCAAATTGGCGTTCAGTACCCAAAAATCCTGGCATAAGGAAGTCAAACAATGACCACAACTCTAAGACGTTGTTCTGAACATAAAAGAAACAGTTGTTAAATTCTTTTCAAAAGTAATGAATTGTTCCAAGTTATCAGGAACATTTCCATACATATTTAATGCTGCCAGGAGAACATTTCAAATGTAACACTTCAACACAATTTTGAACTCGTGAAACTCAGGAGCTCTTTCATCAGCCTAAGTTATATACTTAAGTGGATTTTCTACAGTATCTGATGTCTTAAGCCACACTCTCACTTCTGGACAACAAAATCCAGGAGATTCAAGTGGTCTTAATCTTGGATGGGATGGATACGCCAGACATAAATCATGAGGACAAAGCTCAAACTGTGGAGTTCTTCAAGACAAGTTTCCAGCTAATTTCATTAGAGGCACAAGGAAATGCTCCTTTCCTGCCCACTATCTTAACAAGTGGTAGAGAGTCTTTGAGAGCCACAGTATCACACCCTATATGTAGGCATAATGGGAAAGAAGATTTACTTTCAAGTACTTACTAATAAAAAGCTTATTTTACAATGCATACTTGGAACCAGAGAACTCTGATCGGCAGTACAATAAAACAGAATGCAAAATGCTTGTTTTTACTACTCACCAAGCTCCTTAGAAAAAAAGGACAGCAGTTACCTGAATTGGTGTCCCAGAAAGAATTATCCTGTAATTGGCAGTCAGCTGTTTTACTGCTTTTGAAAGTTTTGTTTTTCCATTTTTTATTACATGGCCTTCATCAAGAATGCAATAATTAAACTTAATATTTCTAAAAAAAAAAAGAACATAGGCTTAAGTAACATTTAAAATTCTAAGTTATTAAAACCTCTGAAAACAAAGCAATTCTTACCTGAAGAAATCAATGTCATTTCTCACAACATCATACGAAGCCACTATGAGATTGTGCCTTTTCACCTGGTATTGTAATCTTCAGGAAAAAAGAAGACATCATAACTCAAGTGTCCCTTACCTTTATATTATTATTGCAGCCTTAAAAGTACCACCATATGTTTTACCGTGACTACAAACTGATTTCAGTAATCAAGTGAACTGCAAAATTCTGTGTGATATTTTACTGTGCCTAAATCATAAACAAAGTGCAAAATGCATTACCTTGCTCTCTCAGTAGGAGGTCCTGTATAGTGCAAAGGATTAAGATATTCTTTGGAGCAAAATTTTCCCACTTCATCCACCCAGTGTCCTGTGAGCGTAGGAGGGCACACCACCAGCGAGGGAAGGGGAACACTGTCTACCAGTTTTGTTCTTGCATATTCTTGAGCCCTTTAAGAATATCAAAACAAAGTGGTTTTTCTCTGTTTTTTTTGTTTGTTTGTTTGTTGTTTTTCCTCTCCTGGAGGTGGTGATGGTTTTATTCTGTGATTTTTTTTTTCTTCTGTATTTTAAAAAGCAGAATCACAGAATAGTTGAGGTTGGAAGGGACCTCTAGAGGTCATCTGGTCCAACCCCCTGCTCAAGCCAGACCACCTACACCTGGTTGCCCATGTCAACAGATCATAACCACAGATAAAACTTGTTCAAGTCCTTATGATAGAACATTTGTCTAAGGTTACCTGAGGCAATGATCGCCTGCAAGAATACAAATGGACTGTAAAGTTTTCCCTAAGCCCATATCATCACAAAGAATTCCATGAAGTTTGTATTTATTGAGAAATGCCAGCCAGTTCACTCCATCCTGAAATCAGAAAATGAAGAAATGCATCAGAAATAAAAAATAGCTTTTGGCTAGCTAAGCTTCACTTTAAAAAAAAAAAAAACAAACCCTGTGTATTCTGTTATTCATCACTGCAAAACTGTGAGTCTATCTCCCCACCCCACATTGTTTACATACACATGCAAACTCCCAAGTGCAACTGGTGCATCTAACAGGTGCTTAGGGTTCATAAGTCCAAAAGGAGATCCCCGTAAATGCATCTGCTACAGCCCATTCACTCAAATCAGAGTGGAGGTGAAGGTAGAAACATCAAGTGGCCAAACATTACAACGAGGCTTGTCCTTGCGGTGGCGAGCTGCTGCAGACAACCTTAGCTAGGCAGAGCCCATTGGCCACTGAGAAAAATTACATAAAGATGGAAGAATGTATTACTTAATTTTGTCTTCCACACTGTTCAGCTAATAAGAAAATAATTACAATTAAACAAAACCAACAAAAAGCAAACAAACAAAAACACAAAGCAAAATACCTAACACTCAAACAACCTTTCCATAAAACCCTACCAGACTAGATATTGCTGTTCTTTTTAAAAATGTACAGGCTCTTACTTGCTGGTACTTTCTGAGCTCTGCTTTGATTGGTACTGGAATTTTATAGTTTTCCAGTTTTTTTCCATCTAACAATTGTTCCAGAAAGTGGCGTTCTTTAGCTTTCATTCGAATTAATTCTTCAGACATGTTTGGTGGATCCGGTATACCAGCCTAAAATAGTATTTTTAAAGCAGCAATGTTAGAGCTATGGTACTTAACTGTCACAGTGATGATAAGAAATAAAACCTCATACTGGCTTGGGAATTTTAAATAAACAGATGGTAAAGTTCTGCAATCTTCTCAACTTTATAAATCAAGGAGATTTTATGGCTCAGCAAAAGAAATTAATAGTTGAGTGACAAACTAGATCAAGCATCTACTAAAAGGAAACCAAAATGTGAAAATAGAAAGGAGAAATTAAAGCACAGCACGTCAACTTTGTTTAAGAAAACTTTACAATTAGTGAACTTATTTCAACCTTAAAAAAAAAAAAAAAGGATTCCTTAAGTCTTAAGTCAAGTATTTCCACATAAAAATACTTATTTCCTTAGTCTACTCATTGCTATATTTCCACTGACTCCAACCTCCTACAGTTATTCATTTAAATTTCTTCTTTGGTCTCACATTCAAAAATCATTTGCATTCAAAAGACTGCCCCTCAAAACATACCAGTATTTTCTCTCATTATTAATCTACTTCACACGACTAAACTTGTGTACGTAAAACACAATATCTGATACTGAATCTCCTTACCTATTAATCAATTCACATTATTAATAATTCTTAATTATGGAAAAGAAACATGAACTGGGCACACATATTTAAGTAAGTAATAAAACAAGCGTTCTACATTTTGAAGAGATACTCAGTAAATTAACACAGCTTTAAAGAATGTAACCTACATCTATTCCAAAGTACTGTATTTACACGGATATGAAGAGAACTGTAGCACACCAGTCAGCTTGTTTCCCTAGAAATTCATTTCCGCTGTGTCACTTTCAACTTGAACATTTCAGTGTAAGCATACAGAAAGTACTCCTTCTAAGGCAAGTTGCTCGTTATCAGATTTTAAAGTTCTATTACACTAAATTAAAAATCAAGACAATAATAGATACTAAACCAATTATGCTGGCAATTTTTTTCATTAAAAAGGGCATATGAATTCTCAGCTGTCTTGTATTACCATCTGGTGGTGAAAATCAGTTACTTGGAAGCCCTGAAGTGCAATATTAAAAAATGTCGGAGGCATGCAAATTGCAGGAAGAGTGAAAAACAGAAGCAAATCTGTACTGATGAATCAACCCTGGATACTACTCATGATTTTCCCAAAAGCTGTGGAATTTGGTTTCTGAGTATAGAAGAATATCTTAGTTTCAGAGGGTGTTTTGTTCAGCGTGTCTGGTATGATGCTATATTTTTGCTTCTAGGAGAAAAACAACACACTGATGTTTATAGTTGCTGATAAGCAGTGTTGTACAGAGCCAAAGCCATTCTCAGCAAAGGGCCCAAGGAACTGGAAGGAAACAGAATTAGGACAGCTGACTTAAACTGGCCAAAGTGATATTCCATGCCATATGACATAATGCAGAAAGAGTTTTGAAGGGAGTAAGAGTTCATCTGTCTCTCTTCCACTGTTTGGGGGGCTAGCTGGGCATCAGTCAGGGGGTGGTGAGGAATTGCTTGTGAATCACATATTATATACAATCACATAAGTGTGTGTGTGTGTGTGTGTGTGTGTGTGTGTGTGTGTGTGTATACGAATGTATATACTATATTATATATTCACATGTAAAAGTGTATAGCGTATGTATATAACATATACATACATATATATACACACACATATATAGTCATAACTATTATCCTTTTTTTTTCCTCCTCTATGCTAGGTAAATAGTTTTTTTGTTGTTGTTGTTGTTGTTTTTTTTTAATCTCAACCCATGAGATCTACCTTGTTTTATTCTTTTTTGATTCTCTCCCCCATTGCACTGGGAAGGAGGGGAGTGAGCAAATAACTGTGTGGTGCTCAGCCACCTGCCAGGTTAAACCACAGCAAAGAGCTAGGAGTAACTCAATGTACTCATCTTCTCTTTATTTCTATTACTGCTATTTCATTTTTCTGTTTTAAATCAATGTATTGATTTATACCACATGAACAACCACCATATCCAGGAGAACATACAACTTCTAAGCAGCTTTACACACAAAATTAACATATACACTTTGTGTACACAGTTGAATTAAACTTCCTCTAAAGACTATTTTTATTTTAACATTAATTTAGAAAATGCTAGCAAAGGGTCCCATTTTTCTCATCTTACATTATAAAGAACACTTCGTCAGTTGCCATATCAGGATCATAACCAGGACTGAACATCTAAAATACAGTTATTCATTCAGCATTTAATGAACCAGAGGCTTGGGCTTTGTGGCTGCTGGAAAAGTGTAGACAAAACAATTCACATTCTCATTATACTTACAATTTTAACTTACCTCAAGAGGCATTAGTCTAATTAGTGTTGCAAAGCACTGAGTAGCCATGAAACGTACACTGTCTGTCTGATCACTCATTCTACCCAGAACTGGAACTACCAGAAGAACAATGTATGGAACAATACCTACGTCCAGCTGTTCCATTACACCTGAATTATCTATTAAGGAAATAGTGTTTACATGTTTGGGATTGTCTGACATCATTATGCACCTGGCAGATTTCACATACAAAAATTATTAATAAATTACTTTAAGCGAACAAGATTTCCACTAACAGAGGAATGAAAAAAATTTCTGACCTACCCAGTTACCCCTTAGGGTCAACCCACTGAATTTCATTACTGACCTCTGTGCACTTTGGTGACACTAAACGTTAACTTCTCAACTTTTTCAATTTTAGTGCTTTTCAATTTAGTCCATTCTTTAAGCTTGTTCTCAGAGGGTAATGTGGTTTTCCACATTCAACATTCTTTACAATACTGAACTGCTTCCACCAAAACTTCACTTGATAAATAATGAAGACAATGGAAATAAAGTTCTTACATTTGTTATCTACAGGAGAAAAAGAGCGTAAGTCCCCTTCCCGTTATTTTTAGGCAACAGGTTTTGTTCCTCCAAATTATGGAATTGAAGAGAAGCTTCTGCATTTTTGAATACTCAAGCAAGGATACATGCAAGTGCTTCAATTGCACCTTCTTGTTTGGTGTTGTCATCTATTGCTCCCAGCCATGGCAGAACTTGCTCTAGAAATATATTCATTGTTTCCATGGTAGCTATTTTGCTCATAACACCTACACAGCGAGCAGCCATGTGTCTCACTGCAGTGCTGGGATGTTGAAGGCACATACAAAGATGAGGCAAATGCTCAATTAACTGAACAGAAGAAGATGGGGGAAAAAAAAGGAAGTTAGTACAAGCTATTAAAAAATTACTGAACTATTTTGAAGTAAACAGTTTGTTTCAACTATTGTTGCCTTCCCAAGAGTGCTTAAAATGGCTTCTTCACATGATCTCACTTTTCAGAACTGAAAAATTATTTCAGAAGAAAAATACAATTCAACTTCCAACAATTATTACTTCCCAAATACAATGAACACTCAGAGTAACAAAATGTTTAGTATTTTGGTAAAAATGCAAGTTAAAATAAAACTTTTTAATTAAAGAGGTGTTTATACAAATACAGTACTAAGCACTCAGAACTTTTTATGAATAATCATTATAGATCACAGATGCAGATTAAAAAATCCTTCCAGCTTGCAAATCTGTCCCAGGCTGGTCCCATTTAGAAAACCCATCCCATTTTGGAAAAACCTAAAAGGAAGCTGTACAAAACAAAGATCTAAAACAGCGTCAACGAACAGATTGAACTGCTTCCTACAAAAACCTGTTTTGGAACTTCATTACCAGAGGATGAAGCTGAATATCCATGGAGGCTGCTGTTATTTCAAAAACCTGTAAAGAGTTTACTAACTCCTGGGCAGGAGCATCTCCTTTTTCCAGCAAGGACTTTCGATCTGTTAAAATCAGAAAAGGGGTTCAATTTCAGATTAGCATGCTGTCCCCATCCTGCTAGTCCCCCAACATAAAATCAAAGTATAATTACCAAAATTATTTATGTGAATGTTGTTCCTTAATGAACCAACCATAGCATCCCAGAGATGTGGCAATCCCTTTGCCATTTCAGCACCAAAATGTTTAGCTATAGTAGATAAGGCAAACTCAGCTCCTCTTCTCTGAACAACATACGGTTTCTGAGCCTGGAATTGAAGAATTTTTAATGAAGTAGTAAGGACAGGATGAAGTGCATCTTGTTTCAAACAAGCTTAATTCACTAAACAAATGTAAAAGATGATGAAAATTAAGTTTCCTCATTTTGTAAACAGAAGCACGTAATATTTTGTACAAGTGCTGTCAGATTACTAACATAAGGTCAACTTCAGAAAAGTTATTTTCACATTCAGAAGTTGTACAAAAACTTGCTGTGCAGGCCCTAAACTGTAGGATTACTTTGTTACTTAAACAACAACAACAAAAATTCACAAAGCAAAATTATCACTCACACAACTATGCTGTTGATTTCTCTGAATGATGATTATTCTTAAGGTGGCTCCCACTATTACCTAGGCATCTGGTTTTGATGGTGGCCACCTCCCACATCTGCTTGTTGATTTTTTACTTCATAAATTATTTATTATTTTTTGCACGTTAAGAAAAGTCTTTTACAGCAGCTTACTTTCTATAAATTTGAAGATGTGGCTTTTACTGACAAGGCATTTTAGCACCAAGTTTTCCAGCTGGTTCCAGTTCTAGAACTTCAGGTGTTGCCAGTAGAGAGGATGCTAGCAACAGCAACGTGTCAGCACAACTTTCCAAAAGCAGTATTGAATTTGTTATTAAGCCCTTCTCCTGCTCCCACCCTCTTCAGAGAGTGAAACTGATATACATCACTAACAGTTAAGAATAAAATCCACAATGCTGTTCAGTGATCATGGTTCTGATTAGCATCACATTAAGTCCTTTAGTAGTTTTTATGAATAAAAGAGTAACTGAAAATGTTTAGCACATCAAGCGTGGAAGTCAGGCGTACATCCTAAATACAGCTGAATTTTAAACAGTTTTTAATGCTTTAGAGTTATCATTGTGTATCAAAATAATCAAGACTTGATGTAAGTAACAGGACACAATCACAGTACAGTTTAGGAAAATCCATTTGCGTGGATTTATATTGAGATACTGATATCCTGTACCAAATGTAAGGTATTTCAGAAGAATTAATTTGCTTAATGACATACAGAAGATTTAAGACATCATCATCATTAATTAACATAGGCTGCTTGCCTCACAGAATTATACGTTGACTTCATTCTCTTGGGTTGAGGATCCTGGCCAAACTTTTTGCAGTACTGTTGATTTCAGTGTGTTCAAACTAATAAAGGGGAAGAGTGGGCATGCAAATTCAGAATGCAACTTTTTCAGCTTTACCTCATCAAGTTCTGTAGGAATGCTTCCACTACTGCCAGTGGGGAGGTCTGCAACTGGGGCTTTTGGAGCTTTTGGAGTAGGACCTCTTCGACTCGTGATGGCAAAAGCAGCTTTCTGGTGTCTGTACAGTGTAATTATTCCCCTATGCTTAGTAACTGTATGATGCATCCCATCTTTGTCAGAGTTAGGTCCTAAGGGAGAAGAGAGAATAGCTGAAAACAATTTAAGCTCTGGTTTAAAATGCAGGTGGAAGTGATAGCCACTTACAAATCATCTGCAGATCTTAAAGTGCTTTGAAAATGATGGATAAGTGTCATTGTTCTCAGGGATGGAAATAATTAAGTACAGAGAAGAGTTACTTTGTTAAGAGCATATTAGAGACTTGGCAAGGAAATCTAACATGTACACTGCCAGATTTAACTCTTATTCAGCAAGAAACAAATGAATTAAAAGCCAGCATAGTGTCCTAAAGACTAAAACTTTTTATCCTTTGAAAATAGTTCAAGACTTTTATCATGAAACAAAAGCAGATGAGTACCTTTGGATTTTTTCATTTTTCTAATTAGGCTAGTCATCTTAATTTTTGATTGGATATGGATGTATTATTCTACTCTGAGCTGAAGGAGT
Organism: Numida meleagris; assembly: GCF_002078875.1. NCBI lineage: Eukaryota > Metazoa > Chordata > Aves > Galliformes > Numididae > Numida > Numida meleagris. Next base: position 14,784,430 of record NC_034413.1, on the reverse strand, counting down.
ACACATTAAGAAAGAAGTAAAATGTCTAATGGTCAAACCTGAAAGTTGGCTAAAGATTTTATAAATATTAAGGTTTTAATTTGTATTGTTCATTAAATCCATACATTTTTAGCAATGGATGGTCACTTTAAGAACTCCATAACCACAGCTAGCACAAGATTTTTTGTTAATTTCGAACACTGTCCTCATCTATTGTCATCTTACTATTAGCCTACAGAACTAACACAAGTCAGATTTTTCCCGTTCTGACGAGCTACTTTCTGGTTTCAAAATTGATTCCATTTCAATGCAAACTTTCATACTGCATGTAAATGATATGTATTAGAAATTGATAATGATAGGTAAACAACAGTAAATAACAAAAACTGGAACTAAGGTATATTATTTAAAGTTTGCAAAAATTAAACATACTATTAATCTATATACTGTGTGGAGCTGCAAGATACCTGAATAAAGTAATTACTAATAAATAAAGATTCTGTTGCTGGCATTTTAATATACTGAAAGCAAGATTAACTCAAACGTTCATTTTTAGCAGTTCAGAGATAAGCACAGATATTTGAAGAATCCTAGCAGTTTTACATAGCATACCTTTTGAATTTTCATTGCCACTCTGAGGCTGTGCAGGACACGCTGCTAGTGGGGTGAGATGTGGATCCACACAAAGGGAGTTGCAGAGATTCTTTATTATCTTGGAGTTTGGACAAGGAGACCTTGTTGTACACTGCTGAAGTAATTTTGCTATACATGAAGCCACATAGTTTTGTACTAGTGTATTCTCCTCTTTTTTGATAGCTTCCATTAAAGGTTTTATAACAGGATTTAATTTTTCTGGCAATTGCTGCAAATTCACAACTGCACACGCAGCAAAAGTATGGACTCGCAGATGCAGCACTTGCCACTCTTGATTTGTTTCTGTAACAGTCATTTGGACTTGTTGCCGTTTACTATCCAACTGTTGTAGAATTTTAGGATTCAAAGTAAAAGATGATGTCACTTCATTGAAAACAGACGTAACCTAATGAAGAAGAGGAAGAAGTTACAAATCTGTTTCATTTACTGCAAAATGGGACAACCTCAGAACTCCACAGTTTTCATGGCAGAACATAAGCCATTTCAACGGGTATTTTTATCTCCACTTTTTACCAGCAAATAACAGGAATTGCTCCAAAACAGTGTCTGGAATCTTGAACTCCAGGTCAAGGGGAAAATTTGGCATATTAGGAACATTTCAATTCTGTATTCCCAACTCTAGAAGAATTTAGATACTTCCCAAAAGGTATCCTATATTCACCAAATATATCCAGATATTTTAAGTCCACCAATAAGTACGCAAAAGACAGATGAGTGAAGGAGAATACATTATGAATATAATAGGCCAGAAAGGATATGGAGGGTTCTGTGCATGAGGAAGTTCAGTGATTTTCTTTTGAGGTAATACAGGCTGATCAAAAACTTTTTTTTTTTTTAAGGAAAAAGTCAACAAAACACAGTAATTGCACCACTTGTCATATTCCACATTTCCCCCTGAAATAGCTGACCATTGTTGCTTAAATTTGTCACAGGAAACAGACTACACGCAACAAGGAGTCATGGGAACACTGAGCTTATTCTACAGATAGGACACTTGACTCTGAAGTACATGAAAAATGTAGATGAAAAATGGTAACTTTTGAGAGCGTGAGAGTGTTTTGGTGTTGGGTTTTTTTGTGCTTTTTATTTTTAATTGCCTTTTACTTTTAAATGTTCAAGTCTTTCAACTATAAAGCAATACAGATATGTCAAGTACTACTCCACATGACCTTGATTAAAGGAATGACCAAGGGATACAGAAAATGTGTATAGCTAGAATTTTTACATCTAATGCATGGAGATCCATTCTACCAAAAAAAAAAAAAAAAAAGAGTACGATGCATGTATTTTTAGAGGTGAAGACAGCCACAAAAGAAAGCAAATAGTTGTGGTACGCATCTTATGAAATTTTCAAATCCAAAATGGTTATCTGTTGCACAAGCATGCAGCAGTCAAGCAGCTGAATTACTAGACCGAAGAGTAAACAGTTGAGGAAACTCCTTTACTTAACAAAAGCTCTTATGATTCTGTCTAGCTTTACCTTGGGCATCTATTCAATTTAGATGGCAGCAGTAAGAGCGGCTGCCAAAATCCCTTCAGCCCATATATGCAGTCTTCTATAACTTTAAAGATATGTTGAGATTTCCAAGTTAAGTTACTACTAAAATATTACCATCTGAGACTTTGAACACCCAACATCTTTCTATAGTCTAATCAAGGCCATAATGGCACAAATTCAAACCTTCTGTGTTTTTCTTCTCCTGAACATCCAGCTGCATACACAAACCTGTCCAGTATTTTGATCCCCGTCTCCTCCCATAAAGCTGTATCATATCCATCCCCATTCATTCACTCCTTCAAACCTACACACCTCTCCCACACCACTTACTTCTAATTTAGGGGACTCACATGGAAAAAATCCCAACTTTTACACAGAATGTCTTTTAGAAAGCTCTTCACATGAACTTGCAGTTTATTTGCTAGTCTTCAGACAGTGGTTTGAAGCATTTGCACCTGCATTCTTTAATCTGTGTAGATTTTAGTAGTGCATCTACCACCAGGAATCTGAACTCTGACAACTTTTTTTCCACTAAGTATCTACATTGCATTCTACTTGATTTTTTTTTATAGTTGGGAAACATCATTGAGGGAGGTGGTGTGGAGTGTGTGTGTGCTGTAAGTATCTGTTACGCATCTCATGTCAAATGAAGTATAAAGCCATCACATGATTTCTAGGAATTGCTGTCTGTTTAATAACTGTAATGAATATGTATTACAAGACAAGAAGAGATTTGAATGAAGGGCAGGCATGCCTCCACTTACCAGATCATTGGCTTGATCTATTGTAAATACACTGCAGTTTATTCTGTTTCCAATGTCAATGTGCGCATCAGCTAACAAAGAAATAAGTTGTTTACATTCATTCTGCATCCGTGTAAAAGGAACAGCAATTTCATCATAATAGAGGTGTTCAGAAAGGACTCCAAGTAAACAAGGTTGCACACAAATCGCCACAGTTCTACACTCCTGTAAAAGACAAGACAATAAAGATAATTTGTATTTTTGAGTCATTAAGATTTCTTCTGTTCAGTTTTGAGTAATAAACAACAGAATCCAGATACAGAAATTAAGGTACCAGAGAGCCCATTAACATTTTAAACTCAAAATATTAAAGATTATGAACAAAATGTTCAGTCTGTCATTAAGAACTGGAATGACAGTGGAACATAGGGAAGACATTTATGTTAAATGGAAGTTGACACAGATAACATGCATCTTGAATAGATTAATTTGTAGAAGAAATGTGAACATATTACTGATTCACAGTCCTGACAGTTGACATTTAGCTACTCGAGTAGCGTAATTTATTCCTCCATTGTCTAGCTATCAAGATTTTGGTATTTTAGCTTATCTACTGAAATTTTATTTCAAGCTGAAGTAGCAGATGATGAGCTATGGATTAAGTTAGAAAGTCAAATTTATTTTTGCTGCAGAAACATCCTACCTTCTGCAAGGCTGCCCACTCACAGATTACTAATGCAACACTAATCCTCTGCAAGGCAGATTTTGAATTCAAGTGGAAGAGCAGTAGCTGAGCTAATGATTCAGCTGGCTTTATTTCTTGAGTAACAGTATTTACACCTGGGTCACAAATACAGCAACAAAGTGCTCCCAGCAACCTGACAAAAGGAGAAAGAACATTTGCTTCAATGTTATGACCACTTGTCAATTAACGATTCAAACTGAAGATGACAAAGCAGTTTACATAGTTAGATTTTAGCAAAAACATTGTAACAAAAAAAATAAATTGCTTGTAAATATTTTTTCAGTTTTCCAGTAAACTGACTTTGCTGCCATCATCCGAGCTCGCATGACAACGTAATCCCTGGTTGCTGGATCTTCTGCAATGCTGTCTGCCCCAGCAATATATTCCTGAATCACTTCCTTGTTCTGGGTTTGACCTTGACGCAGTTTAGCACCTGCCTTTTCCTATGGAATGAAGTTGGGAGAGGTTTAAAATAAACGTGTTTGTAATACAAAAGAAATTCCTATTCCACAACATTTCCAATAACCATCATCCCCTGAAAAAACTGGACTAACTCAAAATGTTTCTTGGATAACAGACTTTTGAAGCCAGTTAGCCATTCTAAGTCACCTCTCCAGTAATATTCTATGGTGCAATTAAATGAAAGATATAGTTCTTTCACTTGAATATTAATATTAATCCTCAACATGTAGCTGAAAATCTTCATTTTCAGTGAACACAAAGGAAAAATGAAGTCTCTTTCAGAATCTTCAGAAATAAATTAAAGCTTTTAGACTTAATCCTACAAACGGATTTTGAGGAAAACACTGTAGATATATAGAACCTCATAAATACTTGTGAAGTACAAGATGCACGTTGAGCATACTACATGATAGTGCTCTGAATTCTAATGGATAACTTGAGAAGAACTATTTTTCTCTACAGAACTGAGGTCTACAAGATAGGTAATATTTACCATTGTGAAAGGCAGCACTACTCTGCTCTAACACTTCCAGAACATGTCTATTACTGTACCAGATAATTACTTTCCTGCTTTCCCCAGAACACTTACCAAGGTCATAGTTCACTTACTTTTGATCTGGTTTTTACTTCTAGCAACATGTTTAAATCAATTGGCAAATGAGATGGCTGCATCATTAAGCAGAGCCAAGCTCCCATCCATGGACAAGCAGCTGCAACCACGTACTGTACTGATGCTTTGTTTAACAGTTCCAGCCATACCTGGGGAAAGAAACAGGGTAAATCGTGACCAATTTGTACGTGTTTTTACATGACATCATATATGTGCTGATAAAAATGTAGAAACTATCCTGTTTCCTTTCAGCCTGTATTGAAGCATCACACGGGAAGACTACAAAATATGTAACGTGAAGAGATTATTCTTTATTGGCACCAAAGCACAGAGTGTATGAAGAGGTGAATACACAAACAGTATACATCTAGGTCACAAATACCTTATGAATAAGATCCAGAATTTCTTGGTTGCTTTCTAAGATACAGAACTGAAATATATGTCTCAACATGTCTTGTAGAATTGGAGTCAGCCATGTCGAAGAGCTCTGAAAGAAGAATTATCATGATTGAGAAGATTCCAATACACATCATAACGAAATGCCAGTAACTCTAATTCTTACCTGGTCTTGGGTAGAGAGCAGTGTGAATAATGTTTCCAGTGCTGCTTTTCGTACAGAAGATATAGTATGATGCAAGAATGGCCACACACGTGGGACCAACACTGTGAGCGACTGCTGAATACTAGTACGTGAAGGAGTGATGGAGAGGCAGTGAGAAGAGGAAAAAACAAAAACACAGCTGAGTTAATTTTGTTTTATCCAGAAGAAAGACGATCATTTTTCTTTTTAAAAAAAGAGAAGCATTATTACTACAACATAAATGTTCCAAGTAATTTGAGTCAGCATCATTCTTCATGAAAATACTGTTATTTTTCTTATAGTATAAAGCACTAGCTGAATTAAGCACGTATTTTTACTGTGTTATTTCCTAAATTATTCTTTGGCCTTTATTAGTTTTGTATTTATTATTAGGTATTTATGAGTTAAGATCCAAGCTTGTTTTTCTTTATTATGCATGAACCTGTACATCAACTGATACAACACAATGAATTACAGACGAGGGTGCTGGTGGCAGAACTTGATTCTTAATTTTGTATTTATGCTAAAAGCAGCTTTGGCAGTGACAGTCATTCAGGATGTGAAAGGCAAGGTGTGTTAAGTGTAGCAGCTGTGAGTTTACCCTGTGTATGGTGAAAGAACATGCTAACATGCAATTCTTTTACTTTGAAAATCCTGAATAGACAGAAGCTCAACACTGTCTTCAAACTAAAGAAGGATTTGTTTTCCTGTTCTAAAAAGCTAACAGTTATTGCTTTTAGCAATTACAAACTTATATTTTGGAAAAAAAAAAGGTATTTTAATATTAAAAGTTAGCAAGGAAGGAAGAAACTTGTCTTTGAAAAAGGGGCAAACATTTTTTACTGTCATACATAATGACAAATATTTAACATCTCCCCTCTGCTTTCTTCAGTGAATGTCCCAGTAACTTTATATGGCAATTTTTTCTCCTGTTGTTCATTTTGGAACAGAAATCAAGTTTACCCACCACTTCTACCTTCATCAGTCACAGAATGACTGGTTGTACAACCGATACAAGTTCTCATGATCACAGCTTTCTTTTGAACTATTTCAACAGTCAAGTTTTATGTGCAATAGTAATACTATAATGTGCAGGTGTTTTAATGTAAACAGTTTGCTCGCTTGTTTGGAATTTGTCAACAAGGAGCAGATATGTTTGTGGAAAGGATCAGCATATAAGTGCAGCTAATCTACTTTACAGAATACCCAGTACAACCAATGGAGTTAAAAACCAGAAAAGCAGAAGTCACATATAAGCAACATCTACTACCTTTTAATTATTTTGGTGCCCACTACTAATGATATGAAACTAGAAGCACTGTCCTAACCTTCCCCCCTTTGAGGAAAAGGGCAAAATTAAAATACTGATATAAATTATGTATCTCCTTGGCATGTGATTTGAGAGCAATTTTGATTATTCCAATCTGAAAATAACTTGAGAGTTTTATTGAATACTGGAGCAATGCAAATAAAAAAGTTACCTGCATTTGCGGACCTGAGGATAAGTCAGAAGAGAGGAAAGAAGGATCATGATACTGTTTGTGGAAGCTGTCAAGTCATCCAACTCAAGGAGCGCGTCCCATAAGGTATTAAGAATAAAAGGCACCTAGGACAAATAAGCAGAAAAGGTTATCAGACAAAAAGAGAAGAAAAATATGCAGCTGCTACTGTTATGTGTTATTTTCTTTGCTCAGTGAAATTTTTGATCAGAATTGATGGAAAACAGCTCAGTTACCTTCTGAGACTGAAGGTGGACCAAGCTTTCCACTACTGGTACTAAAGATGCTGCAGCAACAGCTCGGACATCATCATCCAGATCTTGGAGACCTTCAACTATTGCAGGCAACGCTTTAGGCAACAACGTATCGATCATGTCCTGCCAAAAAGAACAAAAGCATTTTTAAACTTATAAAGCACACCATGCACTAAGCAACTAAAAGATACTTGTTATATAACAAGAAGCTAGTCCAATAATGTAATCTAAATATTAGAAGGTACCATTCATTATGTAAAACCCAGGTTATAAATTTGCACTTTAATGTAGCTCTGTTTTTGAATAAACAAGAACCTAATGTTTGCAGAATAGCAACATGAACTAAACCTCTTGTAGCACACAGCTCTGTGAACCTCACACATTAAAGTATTAAAGCTAAAAAGGCACAGCCTCTATTTATAATTTGTTATGTGCAAGTAACTGTTAATGAGGTTACAATCGTACAACTACATTGCCAAACACCTGCTGATTTCTGCAGCCTTGATAATAAAGTTGCAGTCATACGTCTTAACATATGTGAGACCGCAGTGCAAGCAAGTTTGGTTTTGTCATATCTATCCATTGTTCCAGCACATCCTCATCTTTGAGCAGAGCTTTCTACAACTTGTCATGAGAGTTATTACCTGACGCACTGCCAAAGCATACTTTATTCCTAGGAGTCCACCGTGTCTCACTTCCCACTGCTCCTGTGTAAGCAGCTTCAGGAGAACATCCACCGTTTTATGAACTCCAGTCTCATTCATATGCTTCAGCACCACTCCCAAAGTCTGAGCACAAGTTTCACGTACTGGTGCTACCACCTAGGTGATGAAGGAGGCATTTCATTATGAAATTTGACTTAGAAATAAATTAATGAGTAGAATCAGATGAGCAAGATTGTTATACAAGGTGAAATATGTTTATCTTGTTTATCTGCTACATTGCAGTAAGCATCTGTGAGCAGTTAGAGCAAGCACACACAGTAGCACAGTACAAAGTGTAGCAAATCTGCTGCAGTATCATCTCCCACAGAAGACTGCTGATCTACCTGTTCACTCAGACAACTTACTTCATCTGAAACAAAGTCTCCAAATCTGTCTAATGCAAACACACAAAGAAGTCTAATAACCAAGTCTTCCAGCCACTCCTGATGCTGCTGAATCATCTGTGAAAAGAAAAAACGAACACCTGGTCTATATTTATTCATAAAGGTTTTCTAACAAGGTTGTGTTCGCTAAATTTATATTTAAAAAGGTATCACAATGTATGTTTAAATTGACTGAATGCAGTCATCTTGCACAATTAATCAAGGCAGAATAGTCAGCACTGATTTAACTCTGACCTGGCTTGTCATAAACATCACAAGGGTACACATAGTACTTTCATGAAAGGGCGCAAAGCACCATGTAAGGCAAACAGATGACTTATTCCCACACAGCATGCAAAGGTAAGGTCACTCAGATAATCTATAGTCATGTTGCTGTGTTGTAGTCAAATTAGTATGTGTTTGAAGAGTATTTACGAATAAACATGAACTATGATGCAGTGCACTTCTCAGTTAAATCTCCTCCAGATTTAGGTAATTACATCAATCTTGTTTTGAGGCTCCGGCATCTTGTTAGAGGCCCAATAGCTTTGCAACTCTGAACCCCAGAACAGAAACCCTGTGAAAGGAACTACTCAGTACACAGACATCACCTTTCTCACCTCCACTGTTTGTCTACTAGATTATCATTTATCTTAAAAATTATCATCTTAACAAACAAATCTTTCATCATACTATGGGTTTAATATATTATGTCAGAAAACTATAACCTGCATGTGGAATGCACAGAGGTCTTTGTAGTGCACAGGCTCTTTCCATAAATAAGAACGTGATGAGATTATCTTATCATTGCAGCGTGTGTTATTATTACTCTGCAATCTCCAAGGAACAAATGCAACATGGAAGCACGGAGAGATAGCAGCTTCTGCTTTCTCTGCACATAAAGTATACTGAAGTAGATTGACCTACGTATGATATACGTATCTTGTCATTCTTCAACACTCTCTAAACCACAAGCTCTCCCTGCTGCTTTTACTGCTCTATCAATGTGAATGAGATTCACTGTTAATAATAAATCATTACTCTCAAGAAATTAAAAAGTTTTCCTTTTAAATACACAGGAAGTATGTAAATACTTTTGTGCATAACATTTAATCAGTCGAGGTAGTGATTTGATCCAGACTGTTTCGAGTAGAAAGATCTCATGGTTTATATTCCCTCAGAATCACCAATCTTCGGCAAAACTTAAGTATTTTAAGAAGTCAGTTTACTAAATCTAATTTAAGAAAGCTACCTATTAAATTTACATGACTGGAAACTCACCTCTTCTAATGAGCTGTCTCCCATTTTACCACCACTTTTACCATGAGCTTTGAGTATCTCTCTCAGTCCAGTACCTGCACCATGTCGAACCTAGAAAAGTGAAATAAAAAGTTGGTTTTAGAAGATTTAGGAACAGAAGATAAAACAAAACAAAACCACAGTGCAACCGGTAACACCAGAGAATTCAAACTGTTTTTCCCTAACTGAGATACATGCAATGCCGTAGAGTTAGTGGTACTTCATAGACTTGTGGACGAGGGTAGTATTTTATTAGATAAAATTAGATTAGCTGTTTCAGAACAGGGTAGTATTTACTAAATATTTGTCAGTTTATAGACAGAAGCAAGTAAGAATTGTTTCTGTTTTCTAAGAAAGAAGATTCCGTTATCATATTTGCACAGATGTACCCAACAAGGCAGTTGCCATTTAGTTTTGCTTCACTATGTTATTAAAACACTAGTTTTCAGAGAAAGATCAACAATTACAAATATAGTCACCTCATATGAATCTCAGTAGCTATATGAAACACTCTGGCAGTTAGTTTCTAGATCACTGCAGTTTTTGGCTTTGGGGGAATTGAGCAGCACAAGGAGCTGCTCAAAAATAAACCATTTTTACTAAGTTTATAAGCTAAAGGAAAGCAGCACTCTTAGTAGACTTCATATTTCTTATAAACTGAGTTTAGATCCTCAGTGGATATTTTGGGACCCACAAAACAGATTTCTGGGAATTACTATTCAGCATAGCTTATTAACCTACCTTGCTTGGCCAAATAGTAAGAGAAAAGTGAACAAATCACAGAATTGTAGGGGCTGGAAGGGACCTCTAGAGATCATCGAGTCCAACCCCCCTGCCATAGCAGGCTCCCTAGACCAGGTTGCACAGGTAGGCATCCAGGCTGGTCTTGAACATCTCCAGAGAAGGAGACTCCACAACCCCCCTGGGCAGCCTGTTCCAGTGCTCCGTCACCCTCACTGGCAAGAAGTTCTTACGCACACTTGTGCAGAATTTCCTGTGCTTCAGTTTGTGGCCGTTTCCCCTTGTCCTATCAAACAAATGATACGGCAAAGCAAATTACAGCCACATATACGCGCTCACAAAATATAAAGAGTCAAATGCATGTAGGAAGAGGAAGGGGTTGGAGATTACTGAATACCAGCAGAAAGATGTGCTATGGCAATACCCGTTTCTCATACTTTCGATCCCTAACTAGATACAACTGAATAATCAAGAAAAGCCAGCATAGTAGCTGCACAAAAAGTTACAAAAGCAAAAATTTGAGCTTGGTTTTCATTGAGAGGCCTTTACACAAATTAGAGTAGAACTTACTCTGTTATTTTATAAAGACTACTTAATATACATGCTCGTTGATAGTACATTTCATGACAGTAACAACTAGAGCCAAGTGGCTGGTAGGTCCTCCAGGTGTCTGAGAATTTTTCATGTAAAATGAAATTTTACAAACAGAATGAAATTTCTGCAAACAGAAATATGTACAGCTCAGTGGCTGCTGGTGAAATCTGTAAGCCAGTAAAAAACAGCCAGAAAGCACAGTCTTAAAATCTTAAGTGTTCATTATACACCAATCACTTGTGTATACTCTTGTTTATACTAGCTTTTACAAGCCAAAAGAACACTTTGCTGAGAAGTTAACTTCTCAGCTTCTGAAAATAAACAACAGCAGCAAGAAAGAAATGAATCCTACTACTGATATTTCCTTGATACATCACACCTGACTTCAGTTGCCTATAAGCTAGGCAAGCAGTCTGAATGAGTCATCCAGACTGACTACAGACATGGCAAGAAGATGCCAGAGGGTCATTTAAAAACATGTATTTTCAGACAGTTTAACCTGTTCTTCCATCAAGAACATATTGTAAAAATGAATCTGTACTGATCTACTTCCTTGTTTCAGATCTGCATGCCCCATACCAAATGTACTAAGAATTCTATGACAGTGTCTGCATTCCAGAAAACAAGTGGACTTTGGCTTCAGCTGCAAACAGTCTGCCCTGAAATAGGATGAGGCTTATTAGTTTAGATACAGTGATGTGCCACATGGATGTAATTAACCTTTTTTTCAGGGCCCAAAATACTCATGCTGGTTGTGGATGATCTATCTCTGTTTTTCCAAGATTGAGGTCAGTATGAGCACAGCCAACTTGCTATTGGTGAACCTGTGACACAGATAACACCCAAGTATAATACAGTTGCTGCCAACATTTAATCTTTCAAAAGGGTAACTTTCTTTTTACAAAATTGAAGTTAGTTCACAGTAGTTATTCCTATCTTCTGCTCAAGGAAAAAAAATCCAGTGTCAGTTACTTCATATTTTTGCTCAGAATGGAAGTGTGTGGAAAATAGTATAGGGATTGAATAAATGCATGAGCGTAACGATTTCTAATTTTGGAAGTAAGCAGTCTAGGCAACCAAATATATAGTTTTCATAGTTGCTATTTAATCTAATTCTTAAAAAAAAAGTGTAGTTCCTTTTCATAAACGAAGAAGACAATGATTTGTAGTCTATCCACTGTTAGAGTGATTTTTCCCCCTCTTCTAGATGAAGCATTATACAAACACGCTACTGTTGTCAGCAAAGCTTGCATGGTATTCCTCAAATTCTTGATAACTTCAAGCCTGTTTTAATTACGTAATGTTATTTTGCTCATATTTCAATACTTTCAAAATTCTCATTTCATTTCCCCTTTAAGTAAGTCTTAAAAAAAAACACTTAAATTCTGTAAAACTAGACTGGTCTCAACTATGTAATCTATATTTATGATTCATATAATTTTTGCTACCTAGCAAAATCCTCAAGTCCTATGCATAGAATTTCTATTTAAATCTACTTCTTATCAAACTTATAGCTACACCATAGATACTCCCTGTGTCTTACCTCCCAAGAAGGGTTAAAGAGATCATTGCACACCTCTTCACAAAAACTTTCGAGAGGCCATTCATTTGCCTAAATTCATAATAAATAGTTAAGTAAGTTAGTGATTCTTTAAATTTAGGAACTGTCTTTGAAAAGCAAAATAGGCAAATCCCATTTTGAAATTAGATGATGTCACTGGATCAATTAATCAAGCAATAAGCACTAACTTTTCAAAACACATTCTGCATTACTGAAAACAAGAAGCAGCATATCTATTATTCCAGAATTTCTTATACAGAGGCTGACATGGCTGTGGAAAAAAATTATGATCCTAGCATTAGGAAGTTCACACCTTCATAAAGACAAAGCAATTGAAAGGTTAGCAACTAACAGCACCTCAATTTGCAGTTGCCATTAATCTTTCATAAATGCATTTTCCAACTCCTGTTTCGCAAATAAGAGTTCAATTACTAAGCTAGGTTAGGAAAAACATATTTTAAAGTCACTGCAAAATAAACTTCTATGCAGTATTTGTATTCTGATATAGCATTTCTTACAATGTTTCAGCTTTTCATTCAATTGAAGCAAAGGTATGCTACTAAATACAGAATCTAATTCTAAATCATGCCTACTTAAAGTAAGGCAAAGATTAAACAAAGTGTACATGAACACTTAGATCAAATTATTTACAGCTCAGTGTAATCTTTTATCTAAGCGTTTAGCATTTAACAGTTCAATACCCAGGTCCAACACCTGTAATCCACCTATTCAGCTTCACCTGGGTCGCAAACTACTACAGATGGATTAAAAGTGTTTTCCCCTCAATGCTACATACAGTTTGAAGCCCATTTGCTTCACTACATACTAAGAGAAGTTATTAATGACATCGTTTCCTCTCACTTATAATGCTAAAATGATTACATAATTTGCGAACATGAAGAAGTTTTATTTTGCGTTACTCATTTTCACTATAAAAGCAGAACAGAGCATCATACCTCTTCTGAAGCATTTTCTACCAACGTTTTTGAGTCTGTGGCAGGTTGGTTGATGACAACATTTGCAACCTTCCTTCTCTTTTCCTCTGGTTCCCCATCAGTGCTATCATTGCTGAGAAGGAACAAATGTAAGCCTATAAAGCATGCTTTTGGAAAAGCAATTACTTCTACAACTGAAGTCTCAGATACAGTCAAGTGCGGCAAGAAACTGAACAAACAAGTGTAACACCTTGTGAAACATGCAAAATATGTACAAAGTCGCAGTTGGCCAAGAGGCCAAATGACAATCTTTCTCAGCCTTACCGAAGAAATACAGAAATTCTTAAATAAACAAAGGAAAAATAATTCTGTTTACTGCTCTTTATAAATATAGCAGGTACAATAACATGTCACTAAACTCCAGTGACAAGGAATGTACCATCATACATGGGAAAGTCATATCTAATATTTTTATTGTCTTAATTCCCCCATTTTCTTGCCCTATTCTCAAGATGTATTTAATAACAGGGACAAACCAGATATTTTTAACTGCAGCATCCCGTTATTTCAAGATTCCTCTAAAGCCAGGTTTTTAATAAAGTCTGTCAGGAGTAAGTACAGCAGCACTTTGCTTCCATCAGTAAAATTAGCATGTAAAAGTTTAAGAGGCAAAGACTATAGGAGGTTTTTCAACAGATCGATTGAATTACAATTCAAGCCTAATCGAAAAAAAGAGCGAAACAGTCCACTGTTATACCTCTTCTCGTTAGCTTCCACTGCGTCTCTAGATCTTTGCTTTGCAAACAGCTTAGCCATTCTTTTGGCTTTATTCTTTTGTCTGCTGCTCATACCAGCTCTAAATTCTGAGTCAATTAAATCAGCGGCCTGAAGAGTCTGAAAGAGAAGCCATTCATTGTCAGCTCTTCTTACAACAAAGGTCCTGAAAAATCCCCAAACCCACATTGTTCTCAACTTCCCCAACTCTCCATTAACTGAACTCGGAGCAGCGGTTTGACATCAAATAATACTAATGTAGAAGTGTGGGGTTTAAGGGTTCAGGAAGCCAAAGCATACCATATTAGAAGTTGATCATGTTTAAAATATAAAAATTTTATAACTGTGGAAGCAGAAATAAAGCAAACCCACTGTATTATTCTTTGCAGTGAAACAGCCCGAGGTTTTACCTACAGGTTGTTTGTTTACTAGTGAAACTGAAGTAGGAGAATAGTCCAGATCTTCATCATTGAACAGATCTTCGGTATTCATTCCAATTGCAGCACCCATATCTAAGCCAAGCTTCTTCTGTAACAGTTTCCTCTGTCGTGCTATCCGCTCTTTAGGATCAATTTCACCTTTAAAAAGTTTTTCAGAAAGGCAGACGTGTCAGATTTCCAACCAGATCTATCAGTGAAGTCTTGCTCAGTGAAATAGCATAAAAACAGAAGTCACAGAACTAATCTAAATTGTGTTTAGATTATATATAAATAAAATATTTTAAAACCAATCATATTGATTTCTAGGAAGAGCTTTCTGGTGTTGAAGCTATAGAACTACTTCAAGTGATTTTTAAACAGAAAATAGCTCCCATTAAGTTCATTAAATTGCATTTGGTCCACAGAAGCTAACAAAAAGAAAACAGCTTTTGTCAAAAAAAAAAAAAAAAGAGAGAAAAAGAAAAAAGTCTTTTAGGAAATTGCACTTTGAAAGAAATTAATGCTGAAATTAAATCTAAATCCAGCAACTGATTTGAGAGCCCGCACTGTGTTAATCAGCATGTGTATCCCTGTGGAATCTGGTTGTTCGGGTTGCTTTTTCTTTTCTGCTATACTTTGTTTGTTTCGCCAGAAGTTTTTTCTCTTGAAAGCAATGGAGCCTGAAGCATAAGCACGATGTTCCAAGAGTGCTGGAGTCTGTTAAAAGTCTAATCCTTAAGCTTCATGTGTCAAGCAAGGCTCACCTAGAAACTTAACTGAAACTACCTCAAGAACACTGTGAATCTTGAAAAACCAAAGTGTCCTATTCCATCTGTTTGATTACTTAGTAGATAGGTATACTGCACATGCAGCGGGGATAAGAGACTGACAGCTCTGCAGTCAGCATGCATTCCTATCTATGGCACCATTTCAGGTGGTGCAGAAACGTAGAAAAGTACAGTAAAAATATATATGTATATATACCATAGAATCATAGAATGGTTTGGGTTGGAAGCGACCTTTAAGATCACCTAGTTCCAACCCCTCTGCTATAGGCAGGGACAGTTCCCTCTAGACCAGGTTGCTCCAAGTCCCATCCAGCCTGGCCTTGAATGCTTCCACAGAGAGGGCATTCACAACCTTGCTGGGCAACATATCATACATATCTTTAAAATAATTTTCTGCCACTTTACAGATGCAAACCAATTCTGAGCTAGAAAGCTGCAGAAAGTTGTCAGACAAGTCACTTGAAACAAAAGGTATCGCACAGTTACTAAACACATATTCCACATTTCTTACGAAAGACCAAAGTTACACATATGCTGATGGAAAAGCAGCAAGATCTCCAACAGAAGCCATAAATTAACTGATATAACTTTTACTTGCTGTTCCTTGCTCACTGCAGAAAAAAGATCATTCTCCCTCTATTCCACTGGGAGACCATAAAACACTGATGTCTAAGCATTTAAATGCCACAACAATATGAATCATAGAAAGACTTGTTTTACAGTTCTAAAGTAGCATAATATGCACTGAATATTTTAAATATTTGACCTTCTGACCTTGACAGTTTTTGTGCAATCTCCCCTACGTTTAAAACCTTAATACTTTTCAATTAGCCACATCCTACAAGCTATACTGAGAGCATTGTTTTAGCAAGGAACAAGTGATCATATCTCCTGAAACTAAAAAAAAAAAACATTCTACACAAATTCTAGGAATTCACTCTCCTCTTCCCCCTACACGTACACTAATTCTAGTAAGAGAAAACACAACACACACCACAGCCTCTATAAAAACCCTCTAATTCAAGGAAGACAGTATAAATCAGTTATGTTAGAGCAGATTTTCTTCCTTGTACTTCCCTAGCATTCTGACATACCATGGATGACTAGACTTAACACAGCTACTAAAAATCTTTTCAGACCAAAGTTTTCTAGCTTGCAAGTAAAATACAGAGATATACCTGATTTATCATCCTGGACTTCAAATTCTGCACCAGCAGATCCAAGGAGAGACGCACCGTGTTTTAACAAGCGACATATATCAAATCTGTCAAAACGCAACCGATCTGTTGAAGGTGAATCTTCCATAGGACTTTCTGATCCTGGTTCTAAACAAACATTGAAAATAAAGGAAAATGTGATGAAAATTGTGCTCAAAATTTTGGCAGAAGTAAGATAACGGTCAGAGAGGAAGAAATAATTTCACTCCGCAGAAGAATTATCAGGCATATAGCATTTTGAGTCACAAAACATAAGGACTCCTTTTCATGAAAACAAATCTTAAGTGTTTCTCCCTTGGCAAGTTTAGCTTTTTAAAATCTTGGACACTGACACACACAGGATCTTCTGGGCACACGTAAGGCCACCTTCAGTTTGAGCTGCACATAGCTCACATATAGTTCAAACCTAAGTATGCTAACTCTGCTTCACATAACCCATAGCCAGGCATCCCTGATAAGGGAGCAGGAGAGCAGTCCAGCTGCAGGTACTGTCCAGTTCAACAGTGATAAGATAGTTGATCCTCACAAAGTGCCTTATCATTTCCTGGTTGTGAATTCACTTCCAAAGTATTCCCTCGCCTCAACACTTCAGTACTCATGTGGTTTTGTGGCTTCTAGTCATGCATGGTTTAGTGTCCATTCCTACACAGCCTAGTCTACTCACATCCTGAATTAAATCAGCACTACAAATACCACTATTGCCTACAAGAAATACAGCTTTTATTTTGGTAATTTGTCTCATGCTTACTTATGAAAGTTTGTTCATATACAGCAGAATGAATCTAATTGCATACGGAGCACCATACAAAGTGAGTAAGTAATACCAACATTTCTTCAAACCTGAAGAAGGAGATAATGTTTCATTATACGTATACATGACAGAGTCTATAAATAAAGCTACTAAGTATATAGACAAATATACTGGGAAAGAGTCAGCATAGTTCCTGAAAAAACCCTCTCATTAACATGGTATCAACGTCCTTAAAGAGCTCCAACGTGTGGATAGAGGAGATCTATTAAAAAATTCAAAACTGTCTGGCAAGTTTTCATACTAAAAGTTGAAGGAACTAAGATCCTACAGAATTGAAGAAAGCCTCCTTTTACATACTGAAAGCTGGTTAAAGACAGATTAGAGCCCAGGATGATCCCTCAGGGATCAGTGTTGGAACCAATTCTGCGTGTCTTTGACAATGGGAGAGAGATTTCACTATGCACTATTCTCCCATCATGCACGTGACACTAAGCAATTCTGCGTAACCAGATGTCACAACGGTACAATGAAATCCAAGAAGGACTCTAAGAACAAGATGGCAGATAAAGTGCAACACTAAGAACTTAAGCCATGACTACACAACACTGATGTGAGAATTGGCAGTTAAGACTGAATGAACATTTTGGAAGCGCTTCAGTTAGATTTCTGTAATTACCAGCCAGTAATTAGGCAGTGACAGAACAGCCAACTGGGTACTGGACTTCATCAGGAAGGACACTGAAAACATGACAAAGCACATCACTTTGCCACTACATATAAATAGCAGTACTCTAGGGATGCAAGTATGTACATCTCAAGGAGGACACACGTAAGAAAAAGCACTGAAAATTACAAATAAAGCTGTCCAAAAGATAGAGCAGCTGTCTTTTGAGTAGTAACTGAAGAGGTAGCAACTTTTCAAGGTGAAGAGGAGAAAACTGTTGAAGGGGTGCAAATATAGCAAACGTTTATAAAAATAACAAAGGCAATGAATAAGGAAGGTGCAGAAACTGCTCAGCAGATTCTATAGTAATAGAACAAGGAAGCACTGAATGCAACTATTATGAGAGCACCTCAAAGCAGATACAAGTTTTGTTACAATAGAAGCAACATCCCTAATACAACAACTCCAGATGCAAAGTGAGCACAAACAGATGGCAGCAAGCCGCCACGACACCTCTCTCAGAAAGGTGCTTTCAGAAACCGCAAAATATGATGATATTGACTGGTTAAAAGTTTTGCTGTTTCACCAGTTATTATTCCTCTTAATTATACAGAGAAAAGCATTTTGAGGGTACAGAGCAGAAGCATGCGAATCTTAGAAGAAGCAAAGGTCATGCACAGTGTTGTAACTGAATATGAACATCTCGAGCCGAAGAGGTTACTACAGTCCATGAACATAAAAAAAAAGCAGGCTCATTTTAAACAGAATGGCACAGCTGCCTTGAGAATTTTTATATCACAGTCAGTTTCCATCAAATAAACAATGTACTACTCTACATAATTCATTTAAGAAGCACCTTGCTTTGATCTTGGAGTTGGATTCCACTCAGGTACATTTTTCACGATTGCTTCAACAGCCTGGCCAGCTGCAATACGAGTATCCCAATTCGTACTTCTTAAATACACTAACACCTTTAAAGACAAATTAAAAAATAAATTACGTTTTGTTAAAAAAAGCATACTGTTAGAGCATCTATCAGTTATGCTCTGGATCAAGACAAGATTCAAAACAATTAAAACAAAGGTCAAAAAAACCAAACAACAAAAACCATAAGCAACCTTCTCTGTATCATTCACACCGCTTAGCAGAACCCTTGCCATAGCCAGCCCTTAAGAACATCTAAATTGTATTTAGTTTGATCCGCCAAAGTTAGCACTGCTTTATACAATGTAGACTTTGCTTTATACAATGTACCTCCAGGTACCAAACAAGGCTTGAAACAGTTGGTTTTTTTTTTTTTTTTCTTTCTAAAAGGAAGTATTCCAAAAAGAATTAACAGACTTTAAAATTTTACCCAAGAAGAGGGCCAATATGGGTCACTAGTAGCAACATATGCTCCTCTAAACTAATTTCCCTCCATACCTCAAATCTGGAAAAACTATTTCTTTCACTGAAGGTGGTTTGATATTCATGATTCCCTGACTGGTCTGTTGGTATCATAATTTGTGTTGAGAGCACCTCTTCAATAAAAGCAGAACTGAGGCCACTCGGCCATCTCCAGCTGTCAGATACAAAACTATTTTTGGTGTTTATACTGGATTTGGCCAGACTGCAGTCTCAAACTAATGGAAACCTGTTTCCATTTTTTTCAGCCTTTTTAAAGACATGCAGCTTCTTATACTTTTATTCCTGTACCACACAAGCAACAATGCTTAGAAGCGGGAGCAAAACATTTAAAAGGCAGTAGAGATTTGGATTTTCTATAGAAGAAAATCTGAACTTTCAGCAAACACTGAATACCAATATTACATGCAAAGTGAAACCTGACTTACGTAACCTTCTCAGAGGCTACCAAAACAGCATGCTTTTAAAGAACCAGTCTCCTAATTTTCTTCTTTTTTTCAGAGAGCTCCACAAAAATACAATACTTTCAGCTGCCTCTATCCACAGAAACCATATCCCAGAAAACTCGTTCTGTTCTCACTATATTAGTCCTGATAGCAGTATCAAAAACAAAAAACAACCAAGATGCTTACTTTAGACAAGAGATTGTTCAGTTCATGAGGATGCAGTTTCACTACTTCCCCGAGTTGCTGTGCAGCTGCTTTTCGTGTTACTGGTGTTGTACCGGTGTCCAGTAAAATAAAGAGACGATCAAGCCTGAATGATTGACAAAAAACGAAAATGTTACACTATTCATAGTTCAGTTGGCCACTTCTATTTATATTCCCCCAGATTTTCCAGTTTATCTAATGCAAATAGAAGAAATGTTTGCCTGCCAACCGACAGACTGACAAACGTACTTATTCCTAATAGTAACCGTACTTGTTCTAAAAGCATATGTAATCTGGTAGGCAAAAAAAAAAAAAGGAGAACCCTTTAGAAACTTTAGTTCTAAAAAACTGCAAGTTACAAGAAGAAAATGAAATAGGTTTCTTTTTTCTGAGACAGAACATTCTTAATTTTGAAAGACTAGTATTGTTAGGTTGTAAGCAATCTTCTACAAATTCTGTCAGGCAAAGAAAGCGAACAGCTCAATAATTCATACTGTAAACTATCATTTATTTTGAAGATTCACCATCTATAGTCATACTCCGCTTCTCCAGGATACCAGAAATTTTTACTTTTCACCTGTTTTCCCTCTAATTACCTGGGACACGCAAGATCCAACCTGTTCTTGTATTTACAGCTTCAAAACACTGTAACTCCTCTGGCCCTCCCACAAAATACAGGAACCAGATCTGTTTTCACAATAACTCTGTATTAGTGAGAGAGACCCCGCACATCTGTTCTTAAAACAGTTGTTATTTCTTCTTTAGAGTTACAGAATGAGCAAGTCGCCACAAAAATACAAGGCATTGGAAAATACAGTTAGACTATCTGGGTAAATAAAGGAATCAAGAAAGTGACACGTGTCAATTATTCCCTCCTGTAAGTCAGCAAGTCAGAATTCTCTTTACAGAATGCCGAGATCCACGAGGCACTGGGCAGTTTGAGGTCTCTACTGAATGCAAGTCTAGATGTGGCACAATCACAATTGTCCCTTCTGTTCTTAAAGGTAACCATAAGAATTCTGTTCAAATATCACACCACCACAAAGCTGGAATTTACACAGCAGTGAAGCTCACCTAGATCCGCCTGATGAAATAAGGCTACAGGTAATGTGACAACTCCCCTACCTCAAACACATACTCCAGGTTTTAGCCAATACAGGAAAAGGATGAATATTATGCATGCTAGATTGTTCCTACTAATTACATTTCACCAAAATTGCTTTTAACATTATTTCTAATAATTAAAAAAAACATCTGTACATCACTGCATTTTGTATTTTCTTTTACACACTTGAACTGCTTATTCCTGAGAATACCTTATAATTTGATGCAACAGAACAGCAATGCTACAGGCAAAATTGTCATAGCAATACAACAGTTCCAAAACCCGTGCACTCTAACAACAAGAGATACTAGACTAGGTATCCATTAAAGAATATACATTTTCTAACTCAAATTATTCCAAATCATTCTAGTATTTTAGGCATGCTTCTGGTATTTGTCAGCTTTGAAATAATTCTCTTCCTACTACTATAATAGACAAGCCCATTTTGCTTTCTGTAGATAAAACGGAAGTTTGAATTGCTATCATTTACTAGTTAGCAAATTGTTTTAATGCTACATAAAATCAAAATCTAAACATTTCTAAACCAGTGGATTTGTGCTATTAGACAGTCAAAGATGAAAACAAAAGCTTTAGAGATCTAAGTCTTCCAAACCACTTGCAGCACACTAGTCACAAATAACAAATCCTTAGGAACCTCGTTATTTACTGTTTTTTTTCTTTAATACGGTTGTCAGTAATAACCCAACCTGATGTACGATGATCTGTATTACTCACTGCAAAACATGCTACCATGTAGAGGAACCACAGCTTGCTCCAGCTTGCTTGTGCTCTCATGCTTATACTCACCCTTTTTGGTCTTCAGCATTCCATGCTCAAGAACTTTGCCATTTAGTGCCACCCACTCCTTTGACTATCAGAGTTATCTTTTTTCATCTCCACATTCAAGCAGAACGTGCAAACTTAGACCACTTCCTCAGCAAAGAACTCTTCATGTTTCAGAAGAGGAGGAAATGACTGACGGCCTACCCTCAGAAAAGCTCAAGCTTAATTCCAGTTTTAATTATAAAACCAGACATTCACTCCTAAGCAGCTTTTGTGGCTGTATCACCTTTTCAACTGCAGTAGACTAGGTTTGTAATCTGTGATTTTAAAATGTAATAAGTTTTATTTACAAACAAATACAAAGTTAAAACAAAGGTTCTAAGCATACGGAAGTTGCAAGCAGACGACTACATCTCATCAGCAGGACAACAATGATACATGAACCTCTGTGAACTCATTAGAAAGGAGGCAGACATCTTTTTCCTCTCAACTGAGAAATCTGAGATCTTTCTTATAACTGCTTAAATGTATCAGCAGAACTTGGAACAGAAATTCAAAGTTATTATTAACAGTGCTACACTGAAATATCTTTTTCTTCTAAGAAACACAACAAGAGCTTTTACACTGACAGAGTTCATCACAAATATTTCTGACACAGAGACATCAGCCCAAGTGCTTCAGAACAGGTATGTAGTAGCATCTGGGACACTTCTAAATGAGTCATGCACACAGGGTTAGCAGGCAAGATGTAGGGGACCCTTGTCATTATGAAGTAGCAAGGATACATTGACATTAGACATCTAGATTAGGCAAGTGAATCCTCCCCACACAAATACTCCAAGTAATCTAAGCCAGAACTTTTCATTAGAACACGCTAGCTTTGAACAGAGTAAAAGTTGAAATCTTACTTCCAGGATAGAGCCACTCATGAAAGATACTCAAGAATAACCAGTAGGGCTGCAATCAACTGGGAATAGCCATCCCACATTGGACCAGTCTCTTCCACTTCTTTGCAGCTACCGCTCCAACAGTTTACTGAACAATCCTAAGGATAACAGTTCTTAGAGGAAGACTGCAGGCAACAACTCTAAACAATCTATTTGCAATACCGTTCACCAGAATAGCAGGTTGGCTGGGATTAGAGATGAATTTCCCCTTTATCAATACTGGCACAGAATGATTACATATGCAGGCTCTGCTCAGTTAACTAAAGGGGGTCTTGTGAATAGAAGTACAGAGAAACTTTATTACCGACTTCCGTATCACTAAACATAACAAGCCTTTTGCCCTTCAAGTCTATCATTGCAGCAAAGACTACAAATAGAAAATGACAATGGACAAATAGCAGAACAAATACTTTCAAAAGAACCACAACAACCTCAGAGGCACTTGGCAGGTAGCAGGGTCATTCCCCGTCCTAGACACTGTTTTCTGTGAATTGAAAGTCTGTCAGCTATTGAGGTATTAGAAAGCTAATAGCAGGATAGTTAATGACCAGGTATCAACGTTATCCCAAAACTGTTCCCAAAAGATTTACGCAGCTGAATTGTGTAAGGATTCTGCTCACCCCAGGATAAGCGTTCTGAAGTACTGTGAGAATCCTGTCCAATCAGATGGAGAAACTTGAAATTTGTTGACCTCAAATGAGTTTAGGCTTGGAACAGACAGCAAACTTACCACTGCTGCCAATGAAGCAGTTGGTTTGGACTCTGCATCTGTTTCGTACCAGTATGATTAACATCCAGGGCACAGTCACTGACAGTAAAGGCCAAGTGGTACAGAACAGCTCGTATCCATCCTAGTGAGCCTCCAACACACAGGTTGGATCGTGTGACTGCACAAAAACCCTCGTAGGGTGATCCCTGGAATGCTCTACTTGGAGGTCTTTGCAAGACTGCTAGTAGGCACCCAGCAGAAAGGAAACACTTTTACAAGTTTCCAGTATAAGCCATACTTCAGGACTCAGAAACTTCCCAGGCATTATTTCATAGCTCAAAAATAGCCCCAAACCTAGAAAACTTAAACTAAAATTTAGACTTGATAGGGTTTGACGCTCATTGCAAAGTTCAACCTGAGCTCTAATGTAGATACTTGAGTTCTCCCTTGTTCTAACAATCCTTTGTTCAGAGTCTTATTTCATCAGTTGGTCACAGCTTGGTGTGCTTCACAGCTCAAAAACCTTATGCCACTGTTAAAGCACATATAAACTGTCAAATAGTCAAGCAAACAACTTCCAATATAGCAAGCAGGCGAAAATAACCAGCGAACGGATTTCAGAACAAAGAAATGGGAGGATACACCAGAAATCCTCATTTCCTACAGAGCAGTGAAAGGGACACCTGAAATGAAATGAGAGCTCCATCATTACACTGGTCACAGTATTACGTACTGCACACAGAGGACAACCAAACGCTAAAGTCAATGGTTTCTTATGGAATATATATTTGATATAACATATGAAGCAATGTTAGGTTATACAAATTTTATTTGTTAGCTATTACATACGTATCTACATCCAAACTCAATACATACAACCACTTAGATTACAAAAACACCGAGAAAATAACACAGGAAATCAGAAGGGTGTAAAGATATTCAAAACAATATAAGACGTGCATCACAAAGTGATATAGAGAATGGCTCAGTGAGAACTCATTTTCACTGCTGGAATGGGTCAGAATTCTTATCAGAGCGCAATCCTTGGTTCCCACTTTCATGCCAGTCTGTTAGGTGCCTGAGAAATTTTACAGCTCTGTCTCATTTGGGAAGTAGTGCATGTGGTACCTCTGCTCACCCCCATGATGAGGCAGAAGCTCCCCCCCCACAAACAGCAGCAGGAAGCAGATCCACACTGGGCTGTTAGTCCCCATTAGCAAGAGCAGAAGTACACTATTTTTTCTCTCCTTTCAGCTAGATCTCTGGTAATTGCACCAGTCAGTTTACACACCTGCCTAATCTGGTTATTAGGAGGGGAGGAGGTACGATGCAGACCGCAGGAATTCTGAAAGGAATATAACTATTCATTTTTCTTTAAGTAGCACTGAAAGCACACTTCTTGTTCAGCTTAGTTCTATGTTTTTATGCATGAAGTAATGGCTTACAAGTGGCCAGAAAACAAAGTTTTTTCTCCAGGAAGAGTTTGTGACAAGCCCAAAAGAATACTTCTGAAAAGTACACAGGACCCATAGCAGAAGTTCTGGATAATTTTGCTATCTTGTAAGCATTTCAGTCCCCTAATTATGTGCTACTGAACTTCAAATTTTAGATAAGTAATGATACTACTCAAAGCAGCCTCAATTTGTTATTAGGAAGACACTATCCTACAGTTCAAAAGCCAAGACCAATATATGAGGCCCATTTATTTTCCAGAGGCTTTACTACCACAGCCTTCTGACATTTTTTTTCTTTTGAATTGAAAACTACGTTTCAAGTCTACATGTTTCCAGTTATACACAAATCCAAGCAAACTAAGACCCTGAAAACTTCAAGAACTAGTGTTACAATCATATGGACTAAACACAGAATGGCTTGCAACAGCAAGTTGTTATGCTCCCCCTTACTTGCTTAGAAAGTGTCTTGAAATTACCCTGAAAGGACTTCCTTTAAGAAGGTATTTCAGGGTAAACATAAGAGTATACCTTTTAATATCAAATTGCTTGCCCTTAATGCATCTTACCAGCTTCACACACTTAAAGACTGTGTTGGGTTTTTTTCCCCTTCACACCACGATAGCCCTCAAAAGTATCAGTAGCCCTAGTGTTGAAATTATGATACATGAGCTGCCTTTAAACAAATTAAAGAAATTGAAAAGCTGTATATTGGATACTGAAAGGTACCATCAGCACTTAATCATCTACTGAAGCTCAACCACTGAGTAATCCAGGATTGTTGTTGTTGTTCTTTCCCACAAATTGGCAGTATTCATTTTTCACCTGAACTATCTCAAAAGCTTATTTGCAAGGCACTGGGTTTATTCATCTAAACTTTGCAGGAATTCAGCTGAAGCAAAACTTCTCACTTCCTTTTTTTCCTTCTCAGTTCCACTGTCAAGATTTTTTTTTATTAGTTATGCAAATATTATACTAATTCATATGTACTTTAAGACAGGAAAAGAGAGAGAATGTCTACACAAGCTGGCTCGTGTGTAAAAAGAACATCACCCACTCAAACATACTTCTGGGGAGGATGGGGTTCATTTGTTTTTTCAGCATAAAACTACCAGAGATGAACATATATAAAAAAAACTATTCTACAGCTGTTCTGCTTTTAGGCGTATTTTCTAGTGTATCTCAGAATTGTTACACAGGAGTATATCTTCAGTTCATGTAGCAGCAGACTGACAAAACAAGCATGTATATACGAGAGAATGCAGATGAAAATATCAGCAACTATTTTGTGAAAGGATCACAAGCAAGTGATATTTTCTGCTTGTAAGATGACCTTATTAACAGCAGAACTAGACTGAAGATTTGCAGTTTTGAGGTATTTTTCAAAGCATTCCCTAGATTTGTGTAAATCACCCAGACTAAGGTTTTAAGAAAGGTTTCCAGTTCACTAAACAGCAGAAACTGAACTTGACTGCAAGAAAAAACACTTGATTATTTGTTTTGAAGATGTTAAAACACTGTCTACTCTCCACTTTTTTTTTTTTAATGAGGTCTCAATACAGAATTTACCCCACTGAAGTTTTCTGAAGTTTTTATGTCAAAGCTAATGCCTGGTATACGCTCAGTGGAGTCCACAGTCTTCAAAGAAAGATTAACTTCTCCTTCACTCCCCAGAGCTGTAAAGTTAAAATCATTCAACAACGAAAGATTCTGGTCCTTTAAAATACAAAAGGGTAACTTTCTGGAGGAAAAAAATCTGATCTCTACAATTAAATGGAGCTGGTAGAAAAACTGGAACCACACCCTCTAAAGAAATGTGGCTACAAAGTATACTACAAATAATTGCTTTGAACACTATCTGAAAAGGAAGAATTTTCGAAACCCAATGTTCTGAAATAAAAGGTGAATATAAGATTTGCTGAATTTACAAAAGCAAATGAGACTATACTATCAAGTGCATTTGTCAAAAGCTGCCACGTAATGGGCAGGTTTTGCTGTATCTTAAAAAACGTTTGAGGTAGAAGCTACACAGTATCGTACCTGAATGTTAGAGGAACTCAGGAGTTCCGCAGGAATTGTCAAGGTTACAGCATTCCAACACAACAATTCTTTCACATGATTTGTATGTGGAATTGAAACAATTCTATACCAACTCACAAGTATCACAGCACTTTTATTAAAGCTCAACACTTCATGTTCATTTGTGTCACATTTTGATCTTAAGACTATACACTGAAGCAATTCATCATGTGACATTATAAATGCATCAACTTTTTTAGTACTTCCCAGTGAGGTTTAAGAATGAATCCTATCCAAACCAGAAATTTGTTTTCATATCAGTTACAGACCAAACCGGTGTTACCTAAATCTTTGCATAGTTCACAACTACTTTTTTTTTTTTTTTTACAGTGTAGTTTTACAGAAATACAGAGGCATTGTTAACTGGGTTTGGTACTAATCTTTGCAACAGACACAGCCTCAGCATACAAACTTTTCAGTTCCATCCTGGCATTCCAGTTAGTCCCCATATCTTACATATCTCAGCACAGTTACTTAAGCTGACTGCCCCTTATCTAATTAAATTGTAATATTAGTCTATTTTACATGACTGCTTACAGTGTTAGACTACACAGTAGCCTTGTTACAGCAATCTCTTTCTACTTCCAGGTTCTTATGGAAAGCATTAAAAAAAATTCCCGAATACATGAAAAGGTCGATAAAGATGTGAGTAGAATAAGATAAGGGGATACTCAGAAGAAACTACTAAACTCCAACTAACGCACCTGCTCTTGAAGCCTTAAAAGACATAATGCTACTGAACTTTGTTTTATCATGCATTTAAGTTATAAGCACACACATCTTTACTCTGCTACACAGAACTGTAAAATTCTTCATGTACAGCTTCAGAAATATAATTTACATTAGTTACAGTACCTCAGAAGTACAGAGATATTACCAGCATGTGACTTCAGGCTAACCTATCACAAAGTTGATTTGGATTTATGTTTCCTTTCAACTGTTCTGTTTGGAAGATTAACGTGTCCATTTCACACACACAGAAAAAAAAAAAAAAAAGATGGCAGGAATTTGGGCACAGCAGTTTTAACAGAACAGCTCCATTAAGACATACCTCTATATCAGTGAGCAACTTTAAGCGCTGGCACACCCCAGTGCACATGTGTGTAAGCAGATACTGCCCCACATCTTGAGGCTGAGCCAGAACACACTAATCACTTCTCCCCATGAAGCCCCTTTCATTTCGGTTACTTTAGAACTAGGGGCTCGGAAGGCAGAACGTTTTATCGCCAGTTTTCGAGACTCGGCAGCGTTACCCCTATCCCCCTCCGGTTCTACCCCACGGCGGCCCGGCCAACAGCACCACGGCGGCGAGATGAAGCGAACCAGGGCAGAGCCCTGAGGCTGAAGGAGGGGGGGGGGCGGCTTCCCTGCGTCGGGCGCGGGACTCTCCCGGTCAGGGAGCACCCCCAGCCCCGAGCCCAACGGGGCGGCCCCGCGAGGCCTCCGCAGGCTTCGAGGGAAACAGGGGCACCGAGCAGCCCTCCTTAACGCCCCCCCACCTCCCCCAGCTGGGCCACACGGAGCGCCGAGGCCCCTAGGCCTCCTTCTCCCGCCCTTCCCGCCTCCTACCGACCTGGAGACGGCCATGGCCGCCCGGAGCGGTGCCCGGCGGGAGGCGAGCGCTGGGACGGCGGGCGGGGGGCTGGTGCCGCTGCAGTAGGGGGGAAGGCGCGGGGCCTAGCTGCAGGCCTCTCGTGCGCCGCGCCCGGCCTCGGCCCCGCCAGGGATCCGCGGGCAGCGGCTGAGCGCGGCTGTGGTCGGTAGCGGTCGTGGGCTCGCTCCCCCCGGAAAGGCGGCAGCAGCGCGGGCGAGAGCGGCGCGCAGCCCTCAGAGCGCGGGTTAAAGCCTCAATTCCCCCATCGCCGGGGCGAAGCCCAATGCCTGGTTTTATACGAGCAGCCATCTTGTATTTATTCCCTTCCTCCATGATAGCCGCTTCCTGATTGGCAAGAGCACCCGGCCGCAGCCAATGGAGAGAGCGCTTCCAAGAGCGGGGAGGGCGGGCGCACGCAGCACCCGGGCTGAGCAGGGCCGGCCATGGAGCCTGCCGAGCCGGCTGGGAGCGGGGCGCCGGCCTCCGGCGGGCTGTGCCATCCGCGCGCGGGAGGAGGGAGGAGCAAGAGGGAGAGCTCTACGGTCCCCGTCCCCGAGGAACGAAGAGAGGCACGAGAAGGCGCAGCAGGCGCGTTTCCACGCTAGCCCGCCGGGTGCTGGCGCTTCTCTGCCAGCACGACGGGAGAGGGCGGCAGGAGCCCGGAGAGCTCACGCTCCGGCCCCCGCTCGCTGAGGTGCGCTGCCCCTCGGCCTTCGCCCCGGCGATGCGGCGCTGCCGATGAGCCCCGCAGAGACTGCAACTCCCGGCGTGCAGCGCGCCCAGCGCCGCGCTTGCGCGGCCGGGCCTGCTGGGGCGGGCGGGTGTTGCTGCCTCGCGGCCTCTTGAGCCCTGCGCGGCGGTCGTTCAGTCAGGCGTGGAAGCGTGACGAGACCCGCCCGGAGGTCTCCCAGCCATTCGTTTCGGTCACAGCGGTTCTAATCGCCACCGACCCCGGCGCGGCCCAGTCACGGCGGCCCTCCCGCTCTCTGCCGTGCCCCGGGGCGCCGAGGTCCCCGCGCCGGGACGGGCGCCGAACTTTCCGGGCTGTGCCGTCACCCCGGGATCCGGGGGGTGAGAAATCAGGAAACCAGTCGGAGGAAGAGTTTTGAAATAATCAGTTGAATTAATGAACCCAGACGGGGATGTAAATAGAGCTGGAGCACGTAACCTTTCATGTGATGAGTTGAAAACACAATCATAGATTTTTTTTCCTATGAGTTATTCATAAACTTGCATAAATGCATTAATTTGCATAGTACCATAAGATGGAGTCTTCATCTGCAGCCCCCTGAGGCGTGCACAGCCTGCCGAGCCCTCAGAGACATTTCTGCTTGCCGCCGGCCTTCCTGAGGAGGGCTTTGCCTTTCTCTGCAATAAACTCCCAATATGGAATCATTCCTGAGTACCACGCATATCCCACTTAGACACAATTCCATCCGCATCTTCATCTTTGTATAGTTCTGTAATGGAGACACTACTATGTGCTACCTCAACCTGTTCTCTGGCACGTGGGTCCTGCCTGTACCTGAGTCCCCCAGGAAGGTGCCCCCACAAAGTGCTGGGGAGCAGAACAGCTCTCCCTGCCTGTTCCCTCTCCTGTCCTTTGGTGGGAGCTCAGTGGTGATGAGGAATGGATGCTGAAAGCAGTGACTCCAGAAGTACCAACCACCAGCAACGTGAGTCAGCTGGAGGCCCCACATCACAGAACATGGCCAGAGCAAACCACAGGCTTCATTTTCTTTGGCAGAGACAGTTTGTGTTGCAGTGCTGTGCTCAGTGACCCAGATAATGCCTTTTCTCTTCCCTCTCATGGAGCTGAGGTAAGAACTACCTTTAGGTAGTGTAATATACATCCCATAGCAGAATATGAAGAAAAGCACCTGTAGCTTTAGGTGGAGGTAAGGAACCTCTTACTGAAAGATTACTCCCAAACTACCCACACCTCCCTCCCTGCCATCACGGAACCAAGACACGCACCTCTCTGCTCCCAGAACTAAGGGCTCTCTCATGGTGTGCACGTGTGCCTGGGTCCCAGTGCATGACCTGAGGTACACAACTCCTCCTGGCCCTGTGTGTAGGTGTCTTCCATGGTGGGTGCTTGCTATTCAGGCACATGATGGGGAAGAGCAGTGAGGAAGTAGGGCAGAGAGAAGCAAGGGTGAGGGTGGATCTGTTTTTCTTGCATGTTAGATACTTTTGACAATGATGTATATAGCAAACATCCTGAATAATATTTCTGCTTTTGTTTAGCCAGGAGCCAGCAGCTGTTCTTTCCTGCCATGCATGCTAGTGAAATGACCCTCAGGTGCTACTTCCAATATCTGTGCAATTCTAGCATCCCATGTCCAATAACTTTAAGTAACTCTAAGATCCTATTTCCTCTTAGGTTCCTTAAAAACATTTTGTGCGTTGTTCTAATAGCATGTAAGGCAAAGTGCCCATCAAGAGTGTTATAAAATTTGTTTTGAACAGCTTCATAGCAGTTATCTTACCTGATAAAAATAAGTGCAGGGAAAATATTGGTGATGGGTCTTACAGACTGAGTACTTGCTTGAAATGATGATAAACCACAGTCCATGTGAAACAATCTGCAAGAGACAGAAAGAATGATCTAAGCATTTGGGACTGAAACATAATTCATCCAAATTTCACTCTATATATTTTTATATTTTGATGTGACATTTATGCAAAGTAAATCTTTACTTAACTGTTCACCTATACCTTCAGTAGTTCAATCTGTATCCTACACCCCATGAAAACCAATTCTTCTTTATCCATTCTTTTTGCACATTTATTTTTCCCCATTTTTCTCAAGTAGCTACACATGCTCTCCTGTTTCGTTTTGTGTATATATTAAAAGAATCTCCCCTCTGCAGGTCTGCTGTGTGCCAGTATACTCTCTCAAACCTGTTCCTAATTAGATAAAACTCAGTAATTTCTGGTTGGCTGGTATGTTTTCATCATCACTTCTTGCACTGATCTCAATTATTTTTAGTTTGTGTGTTCCTCCTCCTGCCAACTGTGTCCACTTGTGAACTTTTGCTGCTTACTCTGCAGATTGACAGCATTTGAAACTGTCTTATTTACCATGTGTGCCCACAGAGTCTGGGAAAAATATGGTGCAGTCTTCGAGTACTCTAGCTGTGCAGACAGGAGCTGAAAGAGGCACAGTGTTGCTGGTGAAATCCCTCCTGATTAGGATCTGACAAACAATAATCTTCTACATATGCTATGATTCTATTCTAGACTTCTAATTTTACTTCTCCAGGTAATTTTTCTTGTCCTTATAATTTGTCTTAGAATCACACCAACCTCTCTGTAACTGTAGGCATGACATTTGTTACTTCCTAGTCTGGTAAAAACAGATAATTGCACAGAATCATAGAATCATTTGAGTTGGAAGGGACCCTTAAAGGTCATCTGGTCCAACTCCCCTGCAATGAACAGGGACACCTACAGCTCCATCAGGTGCTCAGAGCCCCGTCCAGCCTGACCTTGGGTGTCTCCGGAGATGGGGCATCCACCACCTCTCTGGGCAACCTGTGCCAGTGCCTCACCATTCTTACTGGAAAAACCTTCTTCCTTACCTCTAATTTAAATCTCCCCTCTTTTAGTTTGAAACCATTTCCCATTGTCCTGTAACAGCAGACCCTGCTAAAGAGTCTGTGCCCTTCTTTCTTACAGCCCCTGTTTAGATACTGGAAGGCCGCTCTCAGGTCTCTCTGGAGCCTTTTCTTCTCCAGGCTGAACAGCCCCAGCTCTCAGCCTGTCCTCGCAGGGGAGGTGTTCCATTCTTTGGATCAATTTTGTGGCTCTCCTCTGGATGCACTCCAACAGGCCCCTCCTGTACAATTTTTGTAAGTGCTTGCATGTATTTTAGTGGCCCTCAATTTCATTTTTATATTCTTTTGTAAATATTGTCTGAATAGAAGCTAGTATTGGACTAGTTGCATGGCCTTCTTCAAAACCTCCTTAAAAAGTAGCAACATGCACACAGCCTTCCTTTGAAGTCTTCACCATGAGCAAAGGTGTCATGCCAGAGACTGAATGCTGACCGATTGCTCTTGCAGCCCAAAAAGCACCTCAGAGATATCCATGAAATGATATCTGAAAGACATCCTGACAGGAATTATGAGACAATTTAGGACATTGCCACTCACAACATTTGTGAAAAAAGTTTGAGGCATTCCAGTTCCTCAAAATCAAACAGCATTATAATCAGTCATTATTTAGTTAAAACCACCAACATCCAAAAGGTTCCAAACGTCACATTTAGATTATGAAATCCAGTGAATTAACATTCATTTACGCACTTCATATCTATGAAGTGGAAATTCCTCACTTTAGCCTAGCTGATATCCATGCTCCTGATTTAAACAAGCATTTAATATTTTGGGTAGTTTCTCGTTCCTGTTGCATGACTTTTAGGAAATAACCTCATGACTTCATACAGATGTTCTTTTTTTTTTCTCCAAAAGCCAAAGTTTTCAAAAAAATTTATGGTTACGTTTAAACCCTTCCTCTTTTTACCTCTCTCTAAGCAGTGTTAGTAGTAACTATACCACCTCCTATGTCAAGAAAGTGACTAAACTATATGTACATTCACTAAACATGGCTTATGAACTCTGAAATATTTCAAGGTTTGTTAACAATAGTAATTCACATAGACGTGTAGGAGAGCAGAGAGCTCATTTATATAAATAAATGTATGTATATACTTATAATACACATACATACATACATTTAATACATGTGTGCACACACATACACATATATGATTCCTATCCAGAACTAAGACTGACAAGCTCTTCTCAAATATCTGTTGGTTTGTTTGGGGGGGATTTTTCTTGGAACAAGGTATCAGGCAAAAATGAGCCATAGAGTCAAAGAGAAATGGAAATAATATGGTCAAACTCTTTCTAAAACTCTGCAGGTCTTTCTACATTAAGCCTATGGAAGAACAAAACATGCAAATATCATGAGTAGAAATAATGCTAGAAAGGTACTTTTTATTAAGTTCTTCCATTGTTGTAAGTTGTTTGTTCTTCTTTTTTAACTTAATCTTAATTTAAGTAGTCAAGTTTTCTTTTTTTTTTTTTTTCATTAGATAAGGCAAGAGGGACATTATCCTGTGCAGTTTAAAAAGAAAAAAAAATGCATGGAATACGAGCACACACAAACTGAGTACAAACAACAAAAATAGAAAAGCAGTGCTGTCATCAGGGACGTACGGATGTAGAAACAGACTACAATGCTGACTAAACAGGAACAGAGGTTTCACATCTAGTCTAGTTCTTTCCAAAAGCTGTTGCTTTATAAAGATAGAAAAGCAGGCTTATCTGTGGCCATTGTCACAAGTTCTGCTACAATTACTGAGCTTAAATTAGATTTAAAAACAAGTTGGGTGAATACATCCTTTATTGTATTGAATGACAGAAAACAATGCTTTTCTTTTAATTTGTAAATGCTTCCTCTCAGAATATATTTTAGGCCTATTAAAGATTCATGGTGTGTAACTATTGAAAATCAGAACTCACCGCTGCTATTAAATAGCTCAACATGATGTAGAAACACTCCACTTGAGACATTAGCTTGTAGTCTCTTATCTTCTCCTTAAGGAGTTAATTTTGCTTTATCGGCTTTTGTTTGGCAGTATAACTTTCAAAGTGAAAAAATCTCTGTATTTATGTTAAAAGAGGTTGTTTTGAAGAACTGCATGAAAGTCATTGTCATCTGTGTCAGCTTTTAAGTATATTTATCTTGGGGGCTCTTTCATCTTCCTTTGTGGAACATTCAGGCTTGAACATTGCTTACAAAGGAAGAAAATAACTCCTGCTTCCAAGTGTGAGTGCGCTGGCTTGCTTCCTGTCCTTGGTGAAGCTGTTGCTTCAAATTTCTATGTTACACTAATTGATAACTGCAAGTTTTATGTGATGGGCACAATTACAGTAACTTTATGGTGCGTTTTGATACCGTCCTGGGAGCGTGCAGTAAGTCAGCTATGCACTTGTAATATGTGAGTTGGACTGGATTCTCAACTTCCTCAAATGATGGGATTGTTTTCAAGGTGTGAAACAGATCTGTGGCGTAGTTTCATATTTGATTGCCTGAAAATCTCAGTGGATGCTGGAGGGTGCATCTTCAGGCTATTATACTACACCCAGATTATATTTAAAGCTTAAAGGAAAGCCTTAATTAGTTTTAATCTCCCACGTGACTTTGTTGAAGGATTAGAGGCCTAAATGCTGCTGTATGTTTTTGACAGCTTACGCAGGCACAGTGCTCACACTGCTGGAAGACCCAGGTGAGAGGTTACTAGGAAATCCTTCTCTAGTCTGCATCTACTTTTTATACCCGGTAGTCTTTCACCAGCTTTTTACACGTACATCTTTTGCACATTTCTTCTCTCACGCTGTTAATTCTACACCTCCTGACATTTTCCTTTTCACTCCTTTTGTTTTTCTCTTTTTAATTATTTTCTGTCCTCCCCTCGCCCTCCCCATTGCCTTCTCACCTCAAGAAAAAGGGCAATATTGTGGCCTACAACCAGGTTACTTCCTCACCTGCTTCTCTGGTGACTGGAGCAGAAGAAAAGGATCTGTGGGTTTGGTGCTTGCTAGCCACTGGAAATAGGAAGGTATGCTCCACTGACAACTGAAGCAAATATGAGTCAGCCTGGAGAGGAATCGTACATACCAGTAGTTGGTAACAGCATGAAAGCAATTTATTTTTGTATTCACCTGTGTGCTTCGTTGCCTGATGAAAATCAGGCTGCCAATTAAATATTCAGGGCAGTAACAGAAAAGGAATTTTTATGTGAAGTCAGAGTTTAATAGTTATATATATTAAAACTCTTACAACTTGTGGTTTTCTTCAAAATTTCACACTTGATGCCATGGGAAAACAACACTGTCCATCAAAGTCCTTCTTTTTATTGCTATGCCATATTACAGCAGGTATTTCTAGGTTCACTGGGAAAATCCATAAATGAGGTCAACAAGATTTTATGATATTTTTGTAGAACTATGAAAGATATAAGAGGAGGAAATTTATTTTTTTAGTAAGTGCCATTGAAATACAATATTCAGCTAAAAAGAACAAAAAGCTTTCTATTTAATTCTGTTTTCCACCATGTGGATCAGATAGTAATTGAATACTACAGATACTAATATGCAGTAATGACTCAGCTGTGGAACGTGAGATAATTTTCAGTAACAGTTTGTAATATATTATGTGGGTTTAGCTCTGCCAAATTCTGTTAGGAACAATAGGGAGGGAAAGCCTTGTCCAAAGTTCTAAAAAAATATTTATAAAACCACCTTTGGCTATTTCCATATAGTCATCACAAAGCCATTTGTGGAAACATCACGTCTATTAATTTTGCTTGACAAGAGAAATCCAACATAGTTATGAAAGTAGAATTTATTTTGTCAGACTGCGGGAGTTGCACTCTGACTGTACCTATAGTACTGGGCTCTGGAGCACTTTATCCTCCTAACATGCCAACTTTCAAAGGTTGTGATAGGGGATGTGTCTTAAATCCATCGCAATCTTTATGGCTGGTCTTGAAAGGGCACTGTGGCAGTCATTGATTCCATTATATTTGTCAATGTGAACATGATTATTCAGTATAAATTTCAGTTTCCACTCACCTGGGGGATCCACCATAGGCTGACAATTCATATTTGGGTAACTTATTGGCAACAATCATTTGCAAATTTGTGTGGCACCAACATCATCTGTTCGTTATCATTAGCCTGCCTTATCAGAGTCCTGTCTGAGCTACAGTAAACTTCCACTGCGCTGCGAGTGATGGGCAGAATTGTTAAGTACTACACCAGGGATGCAAAAATGCCCAGTATGTCTTTACATCAATACTGAAATTATACCTACTTACAAGATGCTCCCTGACTTCAGAGGGAAGTTGCTCAGGATCCTGCACGTTGTCTTCTACAAAACATCCCGTAGTTTTAAGAGTTGGCAGGAGCATACAAGTTCTCATTATTTATGTCAATGGAAAATGACCGGAGTAAGAAGTATCATAGTAGAACTACAGAAACATAGATTCTTGCAGTATTTATAACCAAATCATTTTAGACACTAAAGTACTAACTCCTTATACAAACTATAGAGAAAAAAAAAAGATGAGCTTATAAACAATTTTACTTGCTACATAATACAACCAAAAAGGTGTTGTAAATCCTAAATAGGAACATGCATTATTGTACTGGAGAAGAATATCCTTACTGGTTAACTTTTTACACCTCTTGCACCAATGGCTCCTAATCTGAAGAAGTCCACTCCATCAAACTTAATATTCACTGTTTATTTTAACAGATAATCTTTATCAATGCTATTGTTGCATTTCTAGCTGTTTTAGGCAGCCTGGGCCCAGCTGAGAGGTGCTATGGAAGCAGTGTGTGTGGCATGGAGCTGGCTCCTTGTGGAGCCACTTCAGATACATTTACTCAAAAATTTCCAAGATCAGGAGTACCCACGGCATTGTTTTCATATATCAGAGCATCAGAGCATCCTGCCAAGCCACTAACTTTTGACTGAAGGTGGCCAGTGGTAGATCACTGGCTACTACCTTCTGCTACGTGGTGATCTGGGAGGCTTTCTGCATTGCAGCCCTGTGCACACAGAACGTGCGCTTTTGATGTAACTTGCTGTGGTGCTGTGTTTGGATTGCTCGCAATTAGCTGCAGTGGTTACAACACCAAGAGCCATCCTCCATTCCTGAGGATGTCTGCTAATCACAGTATGTTCCCCGGCAATGGAAGATAATCTTCCATGGTAACAAACTCTTGGAAGGTTTTAGTCTATGCCATTGACACTCTCCCTTAACAATTCCTAGCATACTTCAGCATTTAAGACGCATTTCAGAGACCATTCCCAAATGGAAACTCTCAAGCAGAGCTGCAGGAACTGACCAAGGACTATTAAAGACTATCATCCATCCTAATTCCTGATGGAGCTGCCACATTTCTCACTGCATGAAACTTTGCAGTGCACCAGCTCTTCAGCCATTCAGCACCCCCAGTATGAAGTAAGGTAAGACTGACTGTAAGGTCACTTCAATCCTAAAGGTGTGCTTCAAATCCAAAAACATAAAGAGCAAATATTTGCTCTTTATTCACTTTATGAATACTGCATACACTGTCTAAGAAGAGAATAAATACTTTTAACACCAGGCCATAAATCTTAGTTCTCTCATGGAGAGCACCATGAAGATTTGTTTTTGTCAGTGTTATTATTTTAAGAATCTGGCAATATGGTAGCCCAAGTTTCAGATCTTCCTTTCCCCTAAATAAAGAAGCACGGACAAAGACATTCATTTTACTGTACATTTTAAAAGAATAAGTGAAGGAAGAAATGTTCCTTTTTCTTAGCAATTAGTACTCAGTTCCAAAGCCGCATGACATTTAGACAGCTTCATTCCGGACAGCATATGAATGAGACTCACAAAGCTAGATTTAATGGGAAATACTATTAGCCAGCTGCTTTAAAAATAAGAGCACATTTACTTTGTATCATGACCAAAGCCCAAGTTGCTCTACCAGTTGCACAGGCAATAAAATATTTGCACTTTGAATTTATATCCACAGAATCCTTTGATTTTTAGAATTTTTTGCATGCGTTAAAAATCAACAGGAGTTGCCAGATGTTTCAAAGTTCCTAAATGTACTCCTTACGTAGTAGAGTCATAGGCCCATGAATTCAGAAATCTGTGTTTCATGCTGCTAGTTAAAAGGCAAAACAGGCCTATGGAGTTCTTGCCACGAACACTCTCTTTTTGCAGTTTTCTTGTGTATACTTATACCCTCTTGCTCTGCTTTACAGCTATGTTGCTTTAAGGCAGTTTCTTAACTGTATGACTTGAGCTGCTGCTATACATCTGCTGGCATCAGTTTTGTTACTTTTTGTTATGCTGCTATCCTGAGGCCCAGGTAAAGTGGCGATTCAGAAGAGACAGTTGCAATACACCACTCTGTAATCAACTTACCTGAAGAAGTTACTCTTCCATTTTGATGACTTTGCTGTGCTACAAAAGGAAGCCAGTAGAAAACAGAAGTGGAGAATGAGACATATTTGACTGACAAACATGGAATTGTAAGGACATAGGTAGAGGCAATCTTGGCCAGTTGAGACAGGCACTTTTAATACATGAGCTGCCTCGTTTGGATGCGTTACTAAGAAAACTGTGAAATTCACCTGCACTGGGCTATTCTGAAGCATTTATAATACAAGGGGATTAGGAAAAAACAACACAGTCAGCATAGAATATTCAGGTTGCTGAAAAACAAGTTTGACATTTGCACTATTAAAACTCCAGTTACCTCCAAATTCTTAGCAGTCTGGGAAAAAAATGCGCACACCTAGGTCAGTTCAGTTGATGGTACAGAAAAACTGGAATTAAACTGCAGTGTCGCAGACATCGTTAGCAGTAACTGTCAGCAATAGTAACAAGCTGCTATTATTAAAAGACAAACTTGACATAAATTTGTTTCATTCATTTGATAGTATTTTTTTCTATAACCTTAATGGTAGTCTACCTGATGGTGCAGTATTTTGACTTTTGCATCCTACTGTTACATACATTTTAAATAAATGTAAAATAAAAGACAATTACAATCACTCAGAAAGTTGTATAGTTTAGAGTACATGGCTTCAATTTGGCTAAGAGGAATGACTGCTTTCATCCCATGTATACTGAGACCTTGTCTCCAACTACACTTAACAAATACACCCTAATAAATATAGAAGTAGAAACTGATCTTATAGTAGAGATCAGTTCTCTACTACTGGAGTTTGCATTTTCCTAACATGTAAAAAAGCAAAACCAAAACCAACCAAACAAAAAACCCTGGTCCACGTACAAAGTAAAGCTGATTGATGCAAGCTTAAGCTAAGGAAACAGTGCCTTTTTTTTTTTTTTTTTTTTACTCAGTTCCAGTTGTAATGGTCTCTTGGAGGTAAATCATAAGGTGTTCTCTCTTCCTCTTCAGGTCCATAATCTAATGGCAGACCGTAATTGTAATCAACTGTTACAACTGGTAATCTTTTGCTTTGTTCCATTTCTCTAGTAGTTTCACCTTCAAAAGTTTCTATTTCATAGTCTAATGAACTATCTTCCTGGTGTACAGATGAGGATGGATGCATTGTACGTGAAGAATACGGTGCAAATCTGTTTTTTCCCCTGTTAAATTCATCCAAAGGATGCACTCTCCTATTGTCTTCTGGACAACATGCTCGATTACTGTAGGAAGAGTAAACATGAACAGTGAAACCATTAGAAATTAAAATTGTCTAGCCTTAAAAGAACAAGATTCAGATCTCTACTTTTGTTTTTTTATCTTCCCAAATTAAAATCTTCTCTACTAGATATTATAAACATTTATTTTTCAATTCTAGTGAATAAATTTTCCTCTCTTTTTAGTAGGTAAACGAAAATGCTTTGTGTTTCAACTGCTGTTTCTACTTAAAATTGCCTATTTACTGAAGGTTTTTTTATTTAGGGTCCATTTTTGTCCCTGAACCCACATTTTCATTTTTGTGAAGAATACTTAATGGTAGCTGTCTGTTACATAGTCTCAAGCAACATTATACTTTGTATTTATACTGCAAAATGTTTTTCCATTCTTCTGCAACAGAAGAATCTGCAAAGTATCATACAGATTTACTTTTTGTTACGGATTCTCTTTACTCTCAAGTACAGTATGTCCTTTGTAAAATAAATGGTGTATAAAGCTAATTGAGAACAATCTTTCTAATTTTAAATCTTTGCCTTCACTAAACCATAGATGAATATTATTGGAAGGGATCTCTAGTAGTGTCTAGCACAGCCCCTTGCTCCAAGTCATTCTTATCATATGAAGTTGCACAGAGGCCATGTCCAGCTGAGCTCAAGGTATTTGAAAGGATGGAGATTCCACAGCTGTTCTAGGCAACCCATTTCTGTATCCTCAAAGAAATAGCCTTTTTCCATATAGGCTGCAGAATTTTCGATTGCCTAACAAGAGCCTGTTGCCCCTTATCCTATCCCTGCACACCATGAAGAGTCTGCCTCACTCTTCTTCATACTTTCTCATTAACTTGTTGTTAGACACCAGCTAAGAGTTAAATATAGTACCAGTAGCTTCACTTTTTTGCTTACTGAACATACGATTTTTTTTTAAATTTTGAACATAGTTTTTTGTTAAAAAAAAGTTTTTTGTTGCTTTATTATTTTATAATAAGTTAGTTTAAGCTCTCCTTGTCATGCTAACCACTTAAGTCAGGAACTCTCAAACTATTTCACAACTACTATAATCTATATAAAGCCTGATATAGATGGACTACAATTTAGTCACATTATTTGCTCAGTGTTTAGATTCAATTGTTTAAACTGCATTTAAGCAAAAAAATTAACATCAATCTTTACACCACAGTTAATTTGTATTTTTTTTGTTGGATACTGGAAGAGTAACAGCATAAATATAAGTCAGAAAGCAACACATAAAACCTGGTATTTACCTATAGCTTCTGTTAAAGTCATCATTATCAGATCCATAATCTCTGTGAAGTGAAGGAGATGAGAACTGAGGTTCTGATACGTTTTCATGGGAAGAAAAAGATTGACTTCTGAAGATAATCAAAATAATCATATGTTAAGAGGAGTACAAACTACTGTACGCTTTTGAAAAGTATCAATTAAAATTACTTCAAATAATTTAATAACAACATTTCAAGTAAAATTTTATTAGAAATTTCTTAATTAAACATGTCTAAATTGTATGCTTCATGGTGACGATACAGTGTCCTGTTTCACCTGTACAATGAAAAAGATTAAATCAAGCTTTACTAGCCCAGCAAATATCTGAACTATGTTCTGAAAAATCAAATAAATATTTTCAAAAATATTTGCAAGAAACTTAACAACTGAATCCAATTTACTAATAAGTTATATATGCTTTTGGGAGAATATGATGCAAGTTCAGAAGCAAAGGGTTTCTAGCAAATGATTAATTCATGAAATAAGAGAAAGTCAAACTTCCTTGTAACATTACTGTTTATCTCAGTTTGGATAAGAATATAAATAAAAATTCACGTCTTCTGTCTTGAGGATTGGCATTTAAATTTAATAAACTTTTGTTTCAAGCTGAATCTAAAAAACACGAAGCATGAGCTTTAATTTAAAGAAACACAATCTTTTAGTTTAGGTAATATGCTTTCAAAGTTACAACACTGCAACTTAAGTCAGATACATCCATAGTTCAAAATAAAAAGTTAACTGTTAATAAGCTGATCATTCATGTGTGATTTTAAATAGATGACTGTTTCAAATAAACGTATTAAAAAAAGAGTTAGTTGGAAATTTAATTTAAAAGAGCTGCTAATTCTGGTCTTACAATTAAAGGATAATCAAAATAATCATATATTAAGAGGAATACAAACTA
Source organism: Numida meleagris (assembly GCF_002078875.1). Classification (NCBI taxonomy): domain Eukaryota; kingdom Metazoa; phylum Chordata; class Aves; order Galliformes; family Numididae; genus Numida; species Numida meleagris. The sequence continues at coordinate 14,742,415 of NC_034413.1, read as the reverse complement.
CTGTAGGCTTTTGAAAAGTATCAAAGTTACTTCAATCTGTAGTACTTTCAATTGTACCTGTCTGAACACCATTCATGTGGCAGGTCATCTTGAACAGGATGATCATGGAAAGGTCTTGACCTTTTTTGTCCTTGCCCTTTATTAACATAATCAAAATCTTTTAACTGAGGCTGTTCCTGTAAGTCATCATAAGGCTGATGGTCAGGAAAAGGTCTGCGTCTTTGCCCAGAACCTTTATTATCATAATCTTTTTGCTGCATCTCTGTTTGTAAGTCATTGTGAGGTTGGTGATCATGGAAAGGTCTCAATCTCTGCCCATGGCCTCTATTAACAAATTGAAAATCTCCCAGTTGAAGTTGGGGCTGTAAGTCATCATGTGACTGATAGTCATGGAAGGATCTCAGTCTTTGGCCAGGACCTTTGTTGACACAATCTAACTCTTTCAGCTGCACTGGAGTCTGAAATTGATCATGAGATGGGTGCTTGTGGAACAGCCTTTGCCTCTGGCCACGGCCCCTGCTACCAAAATCAAAATCCTTTGACTTCATATCTTCCTGTGAATCGCTGTGGGATGGACAGTCAGGAAAAGATCTCTGCCGTTGCCCACGGCCTCTGTTAAATTCAAAGTTCCTTGATTGTCTCTCTGTCTGTAAATCATCACGAAACTGGCGTCCATAAAAAGGTCTCAGCTGTTGTCCAGGTCCCTTGTTACTGAAGTCTAGGTCTTTCAGCTGTATGTCTTCTTGGTAATCATCGTAAAACTGGTGATCAGGAAATGGTCTTTGCCTCCGTCCTGGTCCTCTATTGTAGTCCCAGTTTCTCATCTGCATTGGTGCTCTTAAATCATCCTGAGTCTGATGGTCATGAAATGGTCTTCGTCTTCGTCCAGGTCCCTTATTAATGAAATCAAAATCTCTCAATTGTGTTTGTCCTTGCAAATTATTATGAGAGTTGTCATCATAAACTCTTAATCTTTTCCCAGACCTGCAAAGAATTTTTTTCTTAAATAGAACATCTGAACTTGTAAGTACTACAAGTAATTAATGAAAATAAGCTTTTTTTTTTTTAAATCCAAGAATTGAAATGAAACACACTGCAAGTAAAATACATAGGTATCAAAGCTACTAAGAACTTAAACTGTAAATAAAATTATAAAATTTTCAAACAATGTCATATTAGAAGCTATGACAAACATTCAGCTATAATTCTATACAGCTTGTTCAACAGGCAAAACCAGTGATACGAAATTAATTAAAAATAAACTGCAGACTACTGTAGAATAATAAAGAACAGCAGGCAAAGTATAACTCTAAAATTTTCCCAAGTGAACTAACTACTCACCAATTCCTAATAGCACACATTCCCTGTCTTCCCTTTATCTTCTCATTACTTTTTCTAATTCTGTAAATATACTTTGCGTGAGTGGGCTACATTAATAAAATCTCTTTTACATTAGAGTATTTCAGTGCTTCCAGTGTTTCAAAACACCACATCTAATTGTTAAAATAAGCTGACCCTCTTGTAACATTGTAATAGATTGCTACTATTAAAACAGTACACAGTAAGGAATAATAATCTTGTGCCCAATGGGGTTTTTGGCTTTTCATTCCATGTTTCAACTTCTTACCCCTGAAAATCTTCATTTGGGAATTGCTCCACGGGTCCTTCTGTTGCATTTGGTGGGGGAATGATATCTTCATCTGAATCCCATACATCCATTCCAAGGTTACTATGAAGAATAAAAATATCTCTTGTAAGCTTCCTTTTTTTTTTTTTGAAACATACTACTGAGAGAGGAAAAAAAATCACAAAGATTCTTCAGTTGAGAATTACTGATTTTTTTTAATATAGTTAGTATAGTTTTTTAATAGTTAAATTTACAGACATTCAAGATTTCTATAGCAAATTTTAATCTTGTAAATCTAGTTGAGGAAGGGCTGCAGAGAAAGCCTAAACTTCATACATTTGGAACAACATCAAAAATGTGTGGGACAAGTACCATACCTCTTAGAAAAATCCAGCACAGAACTAACTTCATGGAACTACTCAGTCTCTAAAGCAATTAAGGCAGTAAAACAAGAACAAAGGGCACTTAAACTAAAAAGACCAAAAACAGTCAGATATTATTTTAAAATCAGCGTAATGCTACAAGATGTAATTGGTACAAATAACTTAGTGAGATGTAAATGTTAACTATTCTTAGGTACCCTGGAGCGTGAATATGATCAAGACAAAAGATTCCATATGCATCAGGAATATAACTGCTAAAAGCAGGAGATTTGAGAACAATCTTCCACCTTTCTTTCTCCACTAGGGCTGTTTGGTTTTTTTGTTTTTTTTTTTAATATCTGGTTCCACCATACCAGCAACAGCAGGCAAAGCACAGAGCTCATAATGAAATCTTTGCAGTAGCTCCTTTCAATTTACAATAACAGAATACAGAGTCAATATAGTCGGGATAGTACGATACAACTGTATCGATGCTCAGTAGTATACACGGAAGCCATATAAACTCAAAATACAAACAAAGGTACTTTACGTTATTCAAATCAGAAGTCTTGCAGAATTTATGCAGTTGTTTACTGCATGTTTAAGAGGAACTTAATTTTGGCTTACGAATGTAAGTGAACTTTTAAAAATACATACTGGAAAATCTTAAGCGTGCAACTAAAAGCTTTTGCTTACCTTCTCATCGGCTGTGTTCTGAGATCTGTGAGATATACAAGACCATCCATGCAATGACCTCTAGCATCACCAAAAGCTAAAGAAAAAAAGAGGTATGAGTCTAATGTCATGTGCTTAAACTGAGTCACAAAAATGTGAGAAAGCAGCTTTCAGTTCACCACAAGATACTAAAAAAAAAATAGTATTAACACAAATGCTGCTGCAGTATTATACCCTCTGGCAAGCTGTGATTGTTGAAGCATTTTTTTTTTTTTAATAACTGCAACTAGCAGCCGTAGCAACCTATGACTGAAAATTCTTCAAAGCAAAAGCCAAAAAAAAATTTAAGCAGCTGAAACCTCTTGTCTTTCAGTTTGCTAATGCTCAAACCTTATTTGAAAGAAAATCAGCAGAAAATCATCTACGGAGACTAGCACATGAGGTAACAACGTGCAACAGCAGAACAACGTACTACAGCAGAACTGTAGCATTTGTGAATACAATTATAGTTAATTGTGAATTACAACTCAACATTTGTCTGAGTTCAAAGTGTATAAAATACCTTGGATTGCTGCCTCTGGATCCCAGCCTTCAACGTCTATAAGATACCTGAAGAAAAATTTGATTAGACTACTGCCCCAAAGGGATTATAGACTAATATAAAGCCACTATTTTTTGTGAGCATTGATTCTATTTTTATTTCAACCCTTACCTACATATAAGGTAGCCAGTTCTATTAATTCCATTAGTACAGTGGACACCAATGAGTTTCTCTATCAAAAAAGATAAACACAGGCTTTAATAGTTGAGAAAGTGAAATTACTTGAAATTAGCACAAGACAAAAAAAGTGCTGTACTTTTTTGTAAAGCAATGATAAATCATTATTGTTGTTTACAAAATGATACTGTCATGCTCATAAAATAACAAACACAGCCAGACTTAATCTTCCACATGCCAGATCTCTAGCAGCAGTTAACTCACTACTTCCAAACCTGTGAAGACTGAGATTAACTCTGCAGAACATACGAAAAAGGAATGATATCAGTGAAAGCTGCCAGCCTCCAGCCAGAACAGCAGTAATAGGTAAGAATAAAATACGGTTTTGAAAGCAACCTTGACCAACTAGCAAATGTAACATTAAATAAGTTAATGTACAAATTATTTTAAAACTTAGAAAAAGGAGAAAAATGCATAATATCCTTAGTATCTAGGAGTATGAAATGCATTACAAGAAGAATTGATTTAACTGGACTGAAAATTAAGATGATTACTGAGACGAATCACAGAGATGAAGTATTCAGGATCATACATAGAGAAGCACTCTAATAGGAATGAATAATCTCAAAAGAAAACATATATTTTTAGTAAAGATTATACTAATCAGCTGTAGGCTAACAGAAGAATAACTTACTAGTATTAGGCTGTTTCAACTGAGATAGTTCCAATAAGGGAAACAGCAAAGTGGTCATGCAAGGCACTGATAAAAACCTCATCTAGACTATCTCATACACCAATATGCAACAGAAAAAGAACAACAAATTAAAATATACATAGAAATATCTACTGTGTTTGTCAAAAAATAGGGCCTATTTAGTGAGAATAAATAATACTTAAGGGCAAAACCTGGCATAAGAATATTAACTGGTTGAGAGTTTATGTCTAGATTTTAGAAGGCAAACTTTAAACGTCAGAAGCAAAAAGTTCAGGCAGGGACAAAGCACTGACAGAAGGTCTTTGAAATGGACTTTGATAAATTTTTGAATGAGATTCACTGTCACTGTTTGCCATAGAATAGGACAGTCACATTATCATGCAAGTTTATTCTGGGTTGGTGTCCTAACCTTCCAGCCAGTAAAAGAACAAACCTATTAAAAATCATTTTAGACGAATCTTGATTGGTTATCAGGGGAATCTGAAACAGAGGGCATGTTACAATGAGTAAGTTAACATGGAATTTGAAGGTCCTCACACCTCTGAATTTACATAAACTATGCCAAAAACAGTCTCACTGGATGGAACAGTGGGTATTCATCCAGTAACAAATGAGAAATTCATTCTCTTGATTCTAAGAATAAGAAATAATTAAACTTAAACACAGAATATTCTTTGTCACATTAAATATCACTGGATAAAAAAAACAGACCAAAACTAATGATATCCAAATAATTTCCCTAAGCCAAAATAGAGCCAAGAAAGAACTTGCACACTAGCTTCCTGAATAAGGACAAATGCTTCTTCTTGTATCTTTTATTTTTCCCACCATTTCCAGTTTAGGCTCTTATACCTGAGACTTAGGTCAGAGCATTTTCACTCAACAGAGCTGACCATCCACACCAAAACCCCATTACATTCTGCAGCAAAAAACTGTATGCAGGCAGGAAGTTAAACTCTACTTTCTCACAGAAAATGCCAAAGTAATCACAGCAATTCGCATGAAAAAAGCCTGAAGGTATTGTTCCTCAATAACAGATAGATGAACAGTTAAAATAACAGATAGATGAACAGTTAAAATCTGCTTAAGAGATCCACGGCAAAAAAGTGAGAAGTTAAAGGCTACAAACAAACAGGCTGGAGCAAACAAACAGGCTGGAGCTGGTGAGGGGTCTGGAGCACAGGCCTTATGAGGAGCGACTGAGGGAGCTGGGATTGTTCAGTCTGGAGAAGAGGAGGCTCAGGGGAGACCTTATCGCTCTCTATAACTACCTGAAGGGAGGTTGTAGTGAGCTGGGGGTCAGCCTCTTCTCTCTTGTAACTGGTGACAGGACGAGGGGGAATGGCCTCAAGTTGTGCCAGGGGAGATTTAGGCTGGACATCAGGAAATACTACTTTTCTGAAAGAGTGGTCAGGCGCTGGAACGGGCTGCCCAGGGAGGTGGTGGAGTCACCATCCCTAGAGATGTTCAAGAAACGTTTAGATATAGCGTTGAGAGACATGGTTTAGTGGGGTTGTTGGTGGTAGGTGGATGGTTGGACTAGGTGATCTTGTAGGTCTTTTCCAACCTAGCTAATTCTATGATTCTATGAAAATACTTTCAAACTCATTTCCCCAAATACATTTGACCTTGTACCATTCCAGGGACAACTGTACTAATGCAAAAACACAAAAACCAGCAACAGATCCACACTGTGGAAATACTGACACTGCATCTGCAAAATGATTAAGAACTACTAGGACATGATGGCAATAATTCAGAAAATTGCTGTGTGTGACTAAATGGGCTTGATTAGGTTGCATATTAGTGCCCGGTGCCGTCAGAGAAACCCTGTACTATTTTCAACATCCATAAAGGAACAGCAGCTGTGACACTGAATTTACGGGGAGCAGTCTGAGCCAGACTGATGGAAGCTTTGTTTCTATTGAGTATTCTACGTCAGCTAGATGGAGGCAACTGATCTTAACCTTGTGAAGTGGGAACTTAAAAGGTAGAGTTCAGATGGGGGTATTCAACAAGCACTAGATAGAGAAGACTTCCCCAGCAAAATTAGATAACTATAATACAGAAGCCTAACTACACTGGCATCAAGGAGGACAAAAATACTTGCAATTATAGCAAAAAAAAAGTCTATGTCTCAGCAGTGGATCTGTATGTTACCAGAAATTCAAAAGCAAGATTTTCCTCACTTGGAGATGCTTTGTCACATGACAGATACAAGTACAATACTATTAAGAAGAGCATTCAACATACCTTTTGAGAAAGGTATGTTTTAAATACAAGAGATATGTCGTGGTAAACAATGTATCTTATAATAATAAATTGGAAAGTGCTGTGGAAAGTCTGAGATCCCAGATGTCTTAAAGGATCTACTGTAATGCAGCTAGCACCAAAATATTTTTTTTTTAAATCTTCTATAGCATAAGATGCTGATATTTACCATTTCTTGCATTTTCCCATAAGAATTTTCTGACCCATTTTTTGAACTGTAGGATAGTAGCATTATCAGGAACTTCAAGTCCGACAGTATAAAGCTTCTTATACTGCACACTTTTAGGTAAATCCTAGCAACAAGAAGAAAAACACGGTAAAAATTATTGAATTCTTGCATCAATGAAAACCCTTAAGCAGTATCTAAAATAACAGCGCTGCAAAACGGTACTTCCAGCGCTGCACAGAAACTGAAAACAATCTTGACATGACTCTACAAAGAGACACACTCTCAGAAACCAATATTTACATTTCTGTTGTAAAAACCTTATCTGAGAGAAGAGCTTCTGTACAACACTTATTTATCCCTAATAATAAGACAGCACATGAATTAAAAAGAGTAGGTTCTTGTAACTCCGTTCTAACACATTTGACAATTATTAGCAATATCTACCCTGCTGAACCACAATCATCGTCACACATCTGCCCCCTTAGTGTGTCAAGCCAGTGTATATTTGAAGATCAGCATTCAGTTATAACACTGCTATTTATTCTCCTTTTCAATAGGAGGCAATCAAAATTCTTTCAACTGGTCAACTAGCAACAAATCTGAAATGAAGGAAGCAATTTTAAAATGCATTCTTTTTTTCAGTGGATTCCACTGAAAGAAACCACTAAAGAAAATCACGTTTAGGCATAAATGAGAACGTGTTCAGGGCACAGGCCACAAGTCTCCAATATCTTTTCTACAGTGCCTAGCAGTGAAGTCCTTACCTATTATTCTGAGCTACCATAGCACAAATAAGCCACCAATGCAAGTAGCAGGTAGGAGGAGTTTCTTCCTGTCATAAAGCATTTTGTTTCTATTAGAGAGACAAAGTCTAGATGGCTCAACTTGTCTATTCCAATTCAAGGCAAATAAATGCATAAATACTTTAAAACAATTATAGCAGTAACTATTATAAAATTTGTTAGTACTCTTACATTACCTTAACTTCATAGTATCGCGTGGTATACGTTAAATCAATAATTAATCCGAGCTCCACATTTAGGGCTTTCATTGCAGCAATTAAGTCTTTTGGTGTAAATTTCTGGGTTGGGGTAAGCCTCTGGTTAATTGCCTACAGTAACAATGGAAAAGGATCATTTGCTTTTTAAGCTTTAATAACATGACATTTGTTATAGTCAGCTTATTTAAACAGGAAAAGAGCGGCTTTCAAAATGGAATGCTTACAGTATCAAAAGCATATCCATGTTTTATACAGATAAAAAACAAAGGAACCAAATAAAAACAAAGTAAAAATGTGTTCCTGTTCCAGTGATGAGGCAAGAATATGTGGAGGAACTTCCACTTAAACAACATTAACAAATGTTATTCAAAAAAGCACTAATTTGATAGACAAAAACCCTACAAAATGCAGCATATATATAATAATTTTATATACGTACAGATTAAGTAACTAACTAAACAAGGAAACACAAAACACTGCAATCCCTTCCCCCAAACCTCTTTTGTCCCGCACAATAGCACAGCATTAACAGTGTACTTCACATAAAACGTCAGAAGTTGTGATGCCAGGGTTCACTTAGTCTCAACGTTTTAACTCTCTCCCCACAAATGTTATGCAGGCATTTTTATCCCTCGTTCAACTCTTGGCAGAAAGTACTTGCATGTCATCTAGCGCTAGGATATGTTAAATAAGACTAAAATACAGTGGCTAAGACAGATGCATGTTGGTGGATAATGAATAAGTCATTTCATTTGACAGACACAGTGGGAAAATTGTTTACTCACCCTATTGTAGCTGTGGTTTTTGAAATGTGTTCTCCACTCTAGGTATGAAAATGCCTCGTGCACAAAACTGGATTTTCTTTGAATAGTGCGCTGTCCACTGTGAGAGCCTTTTGACACAGGCTCTGTCGCCACCAATAAAGACAGCGGCAAAACAGATGCAGTAGCCTCAACCACCTCTCAGTTCCTTTGTTAATAAGAAATTCAAGTAGACTGGACTCAGAACTAATGGAAAGGAAGGCATCCACAGACCACACACCTCTCAGAACCACAGATGCTATAGGGTAACTAACTATTCCATCTTTTGACTGTACAGATTCTAACCTAAGATGCTAGCAAGCACTTTTAGTTGAGTCTGGAAACAGAGAGAGGAATTCTATCTAAAGAATGAACAGCAGGACATTCCTATCTATCAAAGCTGGTATATGATTAGAAAGCTTGCACTGAAAAAGTAGGGTAGAAAGTGCACAGAAGTATTCACTCCTGAATATTTCAAATATTGGTGTACTACTGAAAAACAGCAGATTGTCTACATCCAAACAAAACGAAGACTAGTCAATTATCTCTCAACTACTCAGAAGTAATTTTTAATAAAATTTGAAACTGAATTTACAAACTTTGAGGTGACAACTACTAACCTGCAGAAGCCTGTGACAGAACTTTAAATATTTTTTTCTTTTACTATGTGAACTCACACTTAACATCAAATGGAAATACATCTTACAAAAATAAGACATCTGTAAACATATTGCTTCACTGTGTGAACAGTTAAACGTGTTATGAAGAACTATATAAGATTCTCTGAAAAACTCAGCAGGAGTTGTCTGAGTACACCGGCCTTTTTTATGATCTCTAGTGGAGCTCCTTCCAGGCTATCAGAGAACTACGGGGAAGGGTAAAATTAGCAACAGAGTACCTTCCTCTGAAATCTAGAGTGATGGGAAACTAGAAATACATGGAGTGCACAAATTCTGCCCAGAGCAGTGTGTCTATGTGAAAAATTGGTGCTGGATCAAGTGGAATTACAGGAGCTGATGACACAAACAAACTCTCCCATCCCAACAGTGGAGAAGCTAATTACAAATCTACTGAATCTGATTTCCACTAATAAGTAGATCTATCCTCTGGCAGTCTTTGGTAGAAAGGCACATGGCCACTATACCATCCTTCAAGATCATGAAGAGTAAGTATGACCAACTAAGATCTTTGGTGTCAAAGCAATCAATCCATCATACCTAAGCTGGGAAAGCAGCTGAGGAAGTAAACCCTGTGAGCATTCCACTTCAGTCTTTGCTAACAGAAGTGAACTGAATGGTGACTGAATATGTAATATGCACTAATATGCCAGAATAATAATTTTTTTTTTTACTATATAAATACTAGAGTGCAATCGGTAGACAGTAGTGTAGACAGAATACTTACTTTTAATTGCTATGGTTATGTCTAGCCATTGAACATTAAAAGAGCTTAGAAACTTTTCTTTCCTGTGTATCTGAAGTGAGAACTTGCACAAATTAATTTATACAATGAATTTATACAGTGAATTTATACAGAAGGGCAAATTTGCAACCGTGTACCTCAATCCACCAAAGAACTGAAGTCTCCACATTTTGTTCTGTCACAAAAAAATTCAGAGATCTGGCTTAGAGTATTTAATGGATTAAGACACTATTCCATGTTATTAAGAATCTAATGAAGTTACTAACACATTTATAGAATAAATCCATGAATACTGTGTTTCTCCATATCATTGAAGCTTACCAGTAATCTAAATCTCTGATTTTAAAAGTAGTGCAGTGGTAGGTGTATTTTAATAAGTGCTTCATCTCTGAAAAATGGTATTTTGGCTTATATTGCCTGGACTGTTATTCATATCACAAACACCTCCCATGGTAATAATCAGACTTTAACAGTCATGAAAGGACGTTAAATAAGATGATGAATTTAGGCCACTAAATTAGCCATCAAATGATTTTACTGATTGGTTAGAGATTGTATGATACATAGAAGATAAAAAGACTAACACCAAATACATACATCAAAAGAGGGAAAAAATATAGACCATTATGTAAATAAAACCATTGGTAGATGACTGGATTGATTATTTAAAGAACACAAAATATTTTTTCATAAATCTTTCCTGAAGTTTGCACAAATATTAACACTATTTTTCATTAGTTTTGTACTGTATTTAGTAAAGACAATGTGTAGATACTGTTCATACATACCCCTTTTAAAGGTACTTTGAATGCAATAAATCTAGTTCCTGGTATAGGCTGCCCAACTGGTGTCAAACTCCTCCATCTGTAATGAAATAAATATTTTAAAATATTTTTAAACAACAGAAGTCAACAAAAGACACAGGTAGCTCTAAGTAAAACTTCTAAAATAAACATATGTCCTCTTCAGATTAAAACTTTGGTAAAAACAAAGCACATAAAAAGCCCTTTTCTTTAAAATTGTAAGAACAGTTACTTCAAACCATATGAAGTGTCTTACAAATATCAGGCAACCCTGGTGTCATATTTAGCACAGATTTAATGTAATAGCTATTTAAAACTTCTTCAAGCATAAAGACACAACAGTTACCTTTTTCTGCCTACGATGGGCCATGCAGCTACTAGCGTAAGGCATTAAGATTTACATTCCCAAAAAGCAGAATCCAATAGTTCCTACATTTCTTCATCACATAAGCAAGCAGTTGCAAGGGATACGCACAGAAGTTTGAAAAAGATGGCCAATTAAATCCTTGTACGTACGTAAAATCAGCTAACAAATCATCATCCATTACTAATCTGTCTCATCAAGAAACTAAGACTTTTTAGAAGTCATAAAAATTTGTTTTGTTATGATATTACATATTTGAACACAATTACTAGCTTAGCATTCCTCTGGGATAAATGAACCAGGGAGCTGCCTAAAAGATGCTGGAAGAATATCAGCAGTGTTACCATAGGTCTGATCGGGGTGGAAGCTTATTTAGCACACCACACAACTTACGCAAAGATACTCCTATTCTTTGCAAGTCTAAATCAGGAGTCAATAAAATGAATATTTATTCTCCATAAAGCATTATCATAAAGAAAATACTTTTTACTGATAATGTGCATGACTGCTGCTATCATACAATATAATTATGGCCCCAAATCTGCAGTTATTCCACAAAGTGGTTTCAAGGTATTGACAGTACATTCGAAAACAGCCTTTTTCCTCCTTTTCTTTTTCAGCTTCCAGAAAACTCTGTTCCCTCGGAATGTTAGGAAGCATTCATAGACAAATAGCACCAATATAAAGTAAGGCAGAAGAACAAGGTTCAACAGGTGAAAAAAAAACCAAACCACTTCTACATTACAGGTGCCAGAAATTTTTTCAATGGCTGAATCCATTTTTCAACTTGGCTGAATCACACACTCTTAGAAAGTTGTTACAGCCTCACTTAAATTATTTAGATGACAATGAAATGCTAAGTTTACTTTCATTAAAATGTACAAAGCCCTTAGATTTTGCAAATGTGTTCGTTTCGTAGTATGCTTCTTTTTTGGGGCAACATTTTTCACTGCTCTTTCTCTTAGTACTCTCAAAAATACAAAGAATATTCCATAACACAAAAATTAAGCAAAAATCACTTCAGTAGCATAAGGATTTATGTTACAACAATCAAAATATTAGTAATTCCAAAACCACGAAGAAATGGCATTCACTAATTTTACACTGTACTGAAGAAACTCTTCACATAGCACATTTCAGAGATGCCAGTATTGTTTCAAGAATATGCTCCATGACTAGAGGACACATTCCATGCAACGTGTCTCCTAGTTTAAGACAGGTAAATTGAATATGAATCGATTAAGATCGCAAACAGTATAAGTACAGAAAATACTACCGAACCTAACAACACCCACAGCATATGTATACAGACTGCAAGACATGGTCAGTTAAAAATATTAAATAAATTGTACCAAAGAAAAGTTTAATCAACCCTGTGCATAGTTTAATTTTATCTCATTCACATCATTAACCACTGTGATTCTGTGATCATCTTAAAAAGATGCTAAATGATGTGAGCCATTATTAAATGTACATTTGATCTGAACTACTCTTAAAATTAATGAGAAAATCAAGTTTAACACCAACTCCAGCCTCTGGCTATTTTTATTAACTCTGGAAATTACATTAGAAATTTTTGCTCTCAAACTTGCAGACAGAATCAGAAAAGGGGCTGCTTCTGGGAATAGAGAAACTAGTACCAATACTAATAAAACATACAACATACTTTACAACAGTGGGATTTCATCCACCAAGCAGCCAAAGGCCATACTTGCACATACGTGTTGAAATATTTTGAAGGAAGGCAGAAGTAAGGTATCCCAACCACAAAAGACCGATCAGCTCACGCAGGGAGACAGCTGGATGCCATAAGTTAGAAACTCAAGTTGTCTTTAACCAGCTTCCCCTTAGAAAACTGTATAAGTGGAAATCTACCATGATTAATGTAAATTCCAAGCAACTAGAAATCAGCAAGAAATGATAAAAAAAAACTTCTCAAAAATCCTATTTACAAGACTCTGCGCCATCATCATTCCTGATTAAAAGGTCTGAGTGAAAAACACTGAGCTGGCCATGAAGTAGCTGAGAAGATAGTAGGAAGACTCTCCTCAAAGACCCAGTGGTAACTCACTGAGACAGACACAATGTGTGATTCTAAGCACAGAAACATTTAGGCATTTACATCACAGAAGGAACAGCTCTGGGCATAGAACAGTCACACTAGAAAGGCACTGTGATATGAGTCTGAGACGGAATTGTAAATTCAGTGAAACACTGCAGATTAATAACCCAAACAATAATCAAATAAAGATAGACATATCAGGAAGAAATGGAGAACTTCTGTATGAAACACAACGGCTGTCAAAATGCAAGCAGTAAGTCATCATACTCTAAGGCAAGCTATCATCTTATAATCTGTGCTATATCTGGTCTTTTCATAAAACAAGCAGCCAGGCCAAACACCCTTCAGAACCTCACGTGTGTAAAAGAACCGCAAATCAAACTCTTCTTTAAGTTTGCATCAAAACAGCCAAGAGGCTTTTATCAACCCAACATGGTGATTCATCTTTTTCTGGTCTCTAGACTATCCAAAACTGCAACCCCAAGATTTATTTGTTTTAACAGAGAAGTACTTAAGAGAGAATAGCACTCAAATAGAAAGTGACATATTGCACACACACAACACATTTTTAATTATGGCTTTATTTCTGTAAGTTTTCAAATAGGTAAACAATCCATGGAATACATGCAGAGCAAGATCTGAAAGGTAACGAAACAAAAATTAATGAATTGCTTAATTCTTTACCTTTCCTACTTCCCTATCATGTTTTGTCTTCATCACTTCCCAACTTCCATCGACAGTCTCAGAACACAGGCAGAATTTTGCCAGCCATTCTAAATTAGAGAATCACATCTCAGATGAGAAGTATTAAACCCTAATTAAACATAATTCCCCCCTCACTCTGAAATTTCTGTAACTCCTTCATGACTTCCAGTCAAATAAGTAAAATTATTATTGCTACTATAGACTGTAGTTAGCTAATGTCTCAGTGGCTTTATGTCTGGTTTTTATGTCTTGTTATTAAGCTTATCCTTTTTTGTTTAAATGAAAAGCACTGTTTTACTGTCTTGTTTTTTTGCCTAAAAATTTCAGATGTGCAGTAACAGATGGATTTGCTTTCTTAAAACAAACCTCATGCAGCCTATTAGAAGTATGCTCACAACACATAGGTAGAAATCATTCAATTTTGTCTTTATAATAAAAATACTCCACTCCTTGGATTATTATTTTTTTAGACTCTAAGGGAAACATATAATAAGGTTGCATTTCTGCAGATGCTTTTCAAAACAGAACCTGAATTTAGGAAATTATACTCACGGGAGGATTTGGGATGCTGATGCACCACATGCGTAACTCTGTAAAACCATCGCAGCACTTTGTGAAAGCTCGTTATCTAGCTTGAACACATTCTACTGGCTGACTCTCTACTAAAACACCATAGTACGCAACCACCACTGGACAATACCATTTCAGATCCTGGTGGAAAGTGCAGCGGAGCAGGATGCTTGAATCCCTCTCTTATATGAAATCTCATTTTGTTACAAAATCACCTCTACAGCACTGTTTTATAGGCTTGAGGCTGCAGTGGATACTGCACACCTTAGTTTTGCTCCAAGACTTCACTGGGAAAAGGGAGAAATGATTTTTGCTATGAAGGAATAAGGAAAGTTGTTACTTCCAGGCTAATTCCACCCCCCCCCCCCCCGAGCAAAGGCTGTGCAAAAAGCATTAACACCAAGCATTCTGGGCTAGGGGGAAGTGACAGGTATGCAAGAACAAGAAGAACAAGGTCTAAGACTTGTAATGCAGATCCAGGGGCAACATTGCCATTAATACTTCTTCAGGTGCTGAGTACACTCAGAGTTCTGATTCCAGCAAGGTTACTCAGTGCTGTAACACAACCCTTATATACAGGCAACTTTAGTTATGCTGCAGACATAGCATTGTAAAAGGTGACAGTAATTGGCTGACCAATTTTTAAAAATCCACTATTTCTTATTTGTACTATCTTTAGCTAAAGCCTAACTGAAACTTCAGATTTATCATACTGCTTTAATTAGCATAAATGAATCTGGATTAAAACTGTTAAGAACTCTATAAAAAATGGAGGCAGTAACAAAGTCAACCTAAAAAAAAGCTGGTATGTAGGCTTTCTGTTGCTTATCTACTACCAGGCTTCTCATGCACTATCGTTACAAAACAAAAGAAGTTACTGTTATATTTAGTGTTATTAAAATACTGTGATATGATTGAGATTTTATTTCCATAGTAAAATATTGCCTGGACTGGTCTCTGTGCTACAGTGTACAACAATCTTACTTCTTCCAGCAGCTACTTCTGGGGCAAGTAAATGGCTCGTGCAGCAGCACCTAGATTAAAATGACATTTCCTTCATTTAATTTCCAGTGCTCATTGCTATTTTTTCCTGGTCTACTCATCTAATTTACAGTGAAGAACTACAATGTACTGCGGTAGCACAAGGATGACATCAATACAGTGCTGCATGACACTGACAGTCCAACAAGTCCTTTAACTCTTATACTACCAAAATCCTCATACTGTGGATGTCTTGCCTGATTTGATAGTAGTATTAAAAAGTAAGCATCTGGAAAAGCTGAAAGCACTTTAGTTATCATGAGCTTTGTTAGAAAGTAACACTAGCTTTACAAGCAATTACTCTACAGCAGATGTTCCTCTCCTTGAAAGATAGACAGGTGTTAGTTTCTAATCAGAGAAGCCAGAAGCACAGTCCATTGCTTCTTCCATATTTACAGAAGAAATGCATGTAACCTAAAAGCACCTCAAGCTCAAATGTCATGGGAAAAAGAAGGGAAAAATGAGTACCTGATGCATTCACAACATTTTAGGAATAATTCCTAAGTATGAAGAAAACAAGCAGGAGTTATTCTTAAAGGCTTCCTCTATTATTCTTTGCAAGCCTAACCCACTTTCAGCACAACTTTTTGTGTTCAAGTTAACTAAATTTTCACAGAAACTTTCAAACAAATAAATGCTTACATACTATTTTCTTAAATTTTATTCTATTTTAATCCCTGAATTTCTCTGCTATTAAAAAAAAATCCCAAGTTTCTAGAAGCTACTTTTAAAAGTTTGCTTATTGTTTGTTTCTATTCATTGCTTTTAGGCCAGCATGTTTTGCAAGAAAACACACTTTTTGTATGCCATTGCTCCTCCTAAGAATGTTCTCAGTAAAGCTCCCAGGATAATGTTCACCTTTCCCAAAATATCATACTAATTTCAAGTTATTGTCCCATTACAACATGCCTTTATATCTCAGCATACCCTCCTACCAAGAAGTCTGTTCTGATATCAGCAGTAAAAAACACAGGTTAAGCTTCTAAACTTGGACTTCCTTTTTTTTTTTTTTTTTTGAACAGAGCTGAACAGTAGAACCACATTTGTTTTAAATGAGAGTATTCTGTGGTGCCCATATGCATTCCCACTCGAGCCATGAGAAAGCAAGTAGAAAAGTGCATTGTTTTGTCTTTTTTTATTTTCACTGATAGAACATTTTTGTCATCCTATCGCAAAAACAAAAACCAAAAGAAAAAGACAGAGGATAACGTGTGTCTGGACCTGCGTGTTCCTTGATCACGTGCATGCAACCACCGGCTCTCATCTTATCCGCTCTTTTCTTACTCTGAGCAGTCAGAAGGATGGACTACTCTCTCATTTCCCCAAGTAAGTATGCATCTGGGGGTGAGGAAGTTAGGAAGAAGGGACTGCATTTGGCTGATGAAGGAGAATGTTCACAGACAGGCTGGAGCATCATACTCACCTGGGGGATGAAGGGCTGTGTTCCTGTCTTGGAGAAAATACCTACCTTACATGGCAGTGCGTGGTGAAGATGCTTGTGGCAAGAAAGTGCCCGGGGCAGTGAGTGCCCCTTCTCTAAGGGCAGGGCTGTGCCCGCTCCTGCCTCTCGCTTAGTGTGAGGGATACTTACCCCTCGGGGATAGTGTTCTTCTTTACCATGCTGAAAGCAGGAGCAGGCAGAGCAGGAGACAGCGGTGAAAGTGCGCACTGCAGCAAAGGAGAGAGAACCGCGCAGTTAACACGGTGCCTATCTCTTTCTCCATCAATGGGCATTTTCACAGGGCTGACTCAAAGTAAAATAAATGAAGCAGTCAGCCGCGGCTGGAAGCCATCCTGAAAAAGTTCCACTGCTTGCAAGCTACCCTATGTTCTCCGCTACTACTGTACAAGAGGGAAAGACAACAACTCACCTCTCCTCTCCAGGAGACCAAAAGAACCAGAGAGGAGAGGCAGCAGGTTTCTAACTCTCGCAGCAGCGCTGCAGGGGTGAAGATCTTCCTGGCAGACCTACAGCAGTCCGCTCAGCCCTCGTGCTCCCACAGCCAGAACTCGTCTCAACTAGAAGCTCTGAGCATCTGCAAGAGGCGAGGCCGGCACCTCAGCGAGCGGGAGGACCACCTGCCCCGTGCTAACCTCGGCGGGGCCGACCCCGCGGCGGCCTGGGCACCACCGGCAGCTGCCGACCCCAGCGGGGCACGGAGCTCCCTCTGCGGCGGAGGGCCCATGGCCGCCGCTCCACAGAGGACGCCTGAGGCTGGGCCGGCTCGGCGGAAAGCTGCCGAGCTGAGAGGAGAAATTAAAAAAAAGACAAGGGGGCAAAGGGGAGGTCGCGGCCCGACGGCAGGGGGCCGGGCTGTCGGCGAGGGGCCGGGCCGTGAGGAGCAAGGCGCGGGCTGCAGCAGGATGCGGTAACAGGGAAAGGCCCGGGCGCCGGGGCGGGGAGGAGTGGGGCTGCGGGCGGCCCGTACCCTGACAGGATTTCCCTTGCAGAGGAAGGCTGGAGCGAGACAGGCGGCACAGAACGTTCCCGAAAGGGTCTCGACTGCGCATGCGCGGCGGCCGGCCAGCTTGCCGGGAGGGGGCATTGCGCCTGCTCCTCGCGGCCGGGCCGGCAGGCGCCGAGCACGCATGCGCCGCGGCTACGGGCTGGAGGCTCAGACAAGCCCTTGCTCAGCGTGCATGTCGAACCGGCCAATGGGACGCGGCCGTTAGTCTACGCGTGCGCGGTGAGCCCGTGGGCGCAGGGGGCAACCTGAGGCGCATGCGTGTTGTGGAAAGCGTGGGGAGCTGCGGCGGGTGGGCTTTCGTACGGCGGGTAGTTAGTGTGTGGTGCCGCTTTTTGTGGAGCGGTTGTGTCGTGTTGCCCGCAGGCTTTCTGCTGAGTAGGTGGAAGGAGATACGTTTATTTTCCTTAGCCAAACGTTTTGTGGCTGTGGAGAGTGGAGCTGTGGGGGCTTGGAGGGAGCCCTGAGGGAGAACCGGGTCTGAGAGGCGTCCTCGCCCGCCCCTTTCATCCCGCGTGCCCGGCTGCAGGAACGGGGCTGAGCTGCTGCCGCGGAGCCGCGGTGTTGCACCTGCACAGCGAGGAAGGAAGGAAGTGTGTGGAGAAGGCTGTGTCTGCTGGGAGTGAGGCGGTGTTCTGAGAAAATGGGGTTGCGTCTTCTATCTAGATCGCTCCTGCGTCGTGTGAAACAGTTGTTTCTCGGATACATTTAGGATTTGTGTGCTTGCTGCAGTACAGCAATGGAAAAGCCTGGTAATCCCACTTGTTAGGTTTCACAAGAGATTTTCTACACGTGCTGTTTTTATCTTTGAGTACAAAACATCTGAGAATAGGAAAATCTGGATTATATTTTGTTTTTCTTCAGATTTGTGAGTGAGGATTGTGAGGGCTTCTTGTGTTTCAGCTGTCGCATATAACATAGTGAACGTGGTTTCACGGCGGTGTTGTCAGGAGTTCTTGCAGCTCTGGGTAGTGATGTGCTGTCCCATTTAGTTCTGGAAGTGAACATAAAAAATCCTATATCTTCAAGGAAGGGAATGTAAAACTTTTAGCCCTAAAGTATTTTAATCTGAGGGAAAGCGTAAAACCATAGAGCAACTCGGAGTTGTTAAGAGCAATCTAGTGCAACCATGAGGTGCTTTTGTTGAGAGGACCATAAATTCTCCAAGTTCTCATGCTTCATCTCTGAAGAACAGATGAATTTGAATTTCTGTCAAATGTGAAGTTTTCCTCCTAAACCTAATGCTTTAAATTGCAGCTGGTATCAGTTGTTTAGTATCCCTTTGTTCTGATAGAAAACCACTGTGCTCCTCAACAAGAGCCTCACACTGTGCTGGTAAGCAAGGCCTGGCTTAGAGGAATTCAGTTCATTACCTAATAAGTTGCAAAGCCACCTTGAGAGGAAAAAGTTCTACAATGTGTAGTTAAAGGGAGATGATAATTTTCATAGCCTTAGGATTAGAGAGCTGATAATCTTGGTCTGGCACAGTGTTTTTAACAAATAAACATTTCTAGATTCTGGTTCTTTTGAATGTTTTGGATAGGATACTGCACATTGAATTAAGTTCAACAGGCAAACTAGTTAGCAGTCTTTCCACCAGATTGCACATACGAAACAAAGATGGTAATGAGAATTCTCAGTTCCACAGTTTTCAAAGTATTTGAAGGCCCCAATAGATTTTGGGGACTTTTGAATTGTTACTCAGTGTGCCTCGCCTAATTGATATGAACTTTGCTGTAGTCTTCTGGTAGCGATGTGCATTCTGTAGTCAGTAAGCATCTCATCCATCTCTGCAAAAGTATTTTCAGTTAACTAACGAACATAAACAATGTTGTGGGCAAAAAAAGAAATCTTTGAGAGTTTAATACAAGTACTCTGCTAATGTTACTTTTTAATACAGTATAGTAGGACGTCGCTGTATAGGAAGGCGGGAATGCTTCATCTTTTTTATTTCTCAAGCAATTAAGATGCTGTAATTCATGCGTATGGTTTCAGAAAGCTTTATTGTGAATCAGTGTGAATGTCACATGGACAGTACTGATAGGCAGTAATGCTCTTTAGTAGCTGTGTAGCTTCAACATGTTTGTAGGATTGAAATGTAATCTGTTAGTGTTCTTATACCCAATTTTAAACGGGTAATAAGGTGAAAGTTACTGAAAACATAATTACCATTTTCTCAATAATATATATAGGTATGTGCTAAAAAGGAGTTTGTACTTTTGGCAGAACTGTCCTCTAAGGATCTGAAGATTAAAAATGATATTTTGCAAGAAGATACTTTTGGACCTTTTTAAAGAAAACTTTCTTGAAAGTGAAAGTCGTACTCTTGTTTTTAATAACCTTTATTTAATTGCTCATCTTAAATTTTTTGTTTTGAATTTAAGTCATGTAGTCTCAATTTGCATTTTTCAGGAGGCAGAGAATTCGCTTCCTCCTCCTACTGTTTATTTAATCATTTTTAATCATATTTAATCAATATTTAATCATTATTACCCTGAACATATTTTACTTGCAGTTCTTATTCAATTTATTGGGTTTTAAATTATTTTCCTGTATGATAGTGGTCATTCTGGGTGTGGCAAGTTTCAGCGTACCTAGGAAAACTGAAACATGATTTGAATCATACATAATCTATTGCAGTTCTTAAATCCTGCTAAGAAACTTTTCCAGCCTTCTCATGATTACTCTGGAGCTTTATAATACAGCGTTTCTTATTTTCCTTCATCATGTTTTAAAATATTGGCAGCTAGAATAGGTGAAAATGTTGGTTAGGTCAGTACTGTGTAGATCTACAATCCTGTTGTAAGCTTATGCTGCTGTTGTTCATACAGAGATTATGCCTGCTCTTTTTGCTGCACGTTTACATGGAATTTTATTTGCATTTTGATTTTTGCTAAGATCTAGATAACTTTTTTTTTACAGTGGTTGCTATTTCAGGCTAATTTTCGTAGATGTAGCATTACAGTATGTCTTGTAAGAGTGGAAGTGGCTTGTAGAATAGTACTGCTCTTATTCTGTTAATATTTACCATTCCTCTATCACTTTTGTTCAGTCATCTGTACGATTTCCTTTGAATTTTCATATTTTCTTTGATTAAAAATGTAAAAGGCATCAGTTTATGTAGTGTTTCTTTTTCATCTGTAAATCATGAGGTTCGGGCTCATTATTTCTCAGGCCTACTTAGATGCGTTTTTCTGGTCACAAAATGTACTTTGAAATTATGGTGTAAGATGTTCTATTTAATCTACACTGCTATTGTATCTCCTTTGCAGTGAGCGCTAATGCCAGATTCTTTCCTAACTAGATGTTTTAAAATAGACCACCTCCTTAAGCAAGGATGTGCGAGTAAAACAGATCTAAAAAGCACCTACTCATCTTCCTTGATTAAGGCAATTTATTTTTATTTTCAGTATTCCTGAAACTTCAGTGTGTGGTGCTGTTTGGATTGCTTAATTAATCCTGCATACTGCCCCATGCTGCTCTGAGTTGGCATCGGTGGGTGAGATCGGTTGTCACTGCTGGAAATGTGTTCTGAAAACTTAAGCCATGATTTACACTGAAATAGCTGTTGTAATATTGGTCTTTAGAATTTGCTTCTTAATTTTTTTGTGTCTAATTGATGCTATCTTGTGTAACAGGTCATGGGGTGTGCATATTAAATATTTTTAAGTGAATATCTTGAGTTTGTTGTTTGTGCTGTTAGATCATACTTCCTCAGAGATGTCCTTGCCTCTTCTCCTAGAGGAATTGCTTTCTTCTTGCAGTTTTGAGAGGCCTCGCTTGTGAAATGTATACCGAAGTGTACTTTTATAGTTTCTTGTGCTTCTTATATTGGTTTATTTCTCCAGGTTTTCAATGCAATCTGATAGTCAATTAGTTTTAATACTAAAAAAAATACCTGCTGATTTCTTCTTATGGCCAAAGAAACAGGTAACTTTTTTGATGTCACGTATAGTTACTAAGCATCAGATTGGCCCTTACATTTTCAATTTAATTGAAGTTGTGGAGCTTTTATTCTTTTTAATCTTTTTGAGAGTCTTTGGGATGTAAAAAAGAATAAAAAATTGCAAAGTACAAAATGAATAGCTATGTTGATACGAATCTGTAATAGGTCTTGTTTTTGTTTGGAATGCTTTGACTAGCACAATACCCTGCTAGGTGATGAAAGCAGTGTCAAAATTTATCTTCTAAAAAGAGAAAACTTGCATCCAATGATTTGACTTGGATTTCTTTCAAAGAAACATTTTTGTGTGTTTTTGAGGGATATATGTGTTCAGTTTGGTTTATTGCTAGATCAAATGGAAATCAATTAGCAGCTGAAACATGCTGTAAATTCTCAACAGGTAGCTTTGATATCTGGAATGTGTTGAAAACAGCCCTCTGAGCAACACTTGTATTCTCTTTTTAGTGGTACAGAGTAATACTATGCAATATCCCTGATTAATTTAATGTTAAATACTAGTTTGAATGTGATGTATACATTACAGCAGTTCACCGGTAATAAATCTCTCTTCCTTTCCTGTATTGCAATTTCAATAAAGCTGGAATCTCACACTGAAGTCTGATGTTATTAACCTCTTTTTTTTTTTTTTAGGATGTAATCAGAAATCTGAAATGTTGTGGATCAACAAAAACACCATTATTTTTATTTTCCTTTTATAAAATGCTAGTCTATTCAGAAAAAAATAACAGAAATAGGCTTTGTTGTGTGAAGCATAAATTTGAGCTGTAACCACCAGGGGGAGCATATTGCAAAGTCAGGACTCAAAAGTGTCTTCTGCTTGTGACTAACACATTAATTCACATTCCCAGTTCTTTTTTTCATTAGGAAAGAGTGCATCTGGGAATTAACAATCAATGTTCAATCTCAGATATCAGAAATATTGTGTATTCACTTTAGTTTGTCAGTGTTTGTATTTCATAATATGAAAACGTGAGTGGTTAGTTAATCAGTTAAAATAGGGGGAAACAGAAGTGGGATTTTCTTTTAAAATTAAAACATTGCAAGCTTTTCCTGATTTGGTTTCATAGCTTACTGAAGACGCTTCATATGTTGGTAGACCACAAACAGAAGAACCTGTAAATCAGGACCTACAGGAAGGTAGTGCAAGAAAAATACTTATTTACATACTTCCTGCTATTGTGCAGCAAAACTGAAGCAGTCAGCTAGAAGTCTATTAATTTTTATTTTCACATGCTTATGTGAATAGTTCCATTGAACTGTGTGGCAGTTCCCATGGTTGAAGCTAGAGGTTTCTACATTTGATTTCCTTGTATTCACCTAACAGCAGTGACACCAGCTCCAAATGATAGATGAGGTTTTGTGTGTGAGGAGGGATGCCCCCCAAACCTCTGTACTTTCACTCCCTTAAATGAGAAATCCATGCTGCTACTTCCCATCCCTATCACTTCATCCATGATTTTGCACCTAGCTAAGCAGTACACTGACTGGAGAATGCAGGAGGGACACAAGACCTGTTTTGCTATGTATGAAGCCGCCATGAAGCACAATGAACAGAAATGGCTTATGGAGAGACCTCTATGAGTTAAGTTAATCTCTTTATACAAGCAAATTTATAAACTTTACAGATGTGACAATTTGATGTGGTTTGTATATGACATGTGACTGTTGCAGACAGGCTGAAAATAATTTATTTCTGTAGCCCAGCTTCTAGCAGTCCTGAGCATGTGAGTATGGAGGCCAGTTATCTTAATGTTGATGCTTAGGATATAAAACCGAATGCTGTTTCAGGGATGTGTTAATTTAATGCATGTAATTGTTGTAAAAAGAAACAAAGCTATTAATTTGGTATTTCTGAATGTACTTTTGTGTTACATAATATACTGAGTTAGAATGCTGACCAGAAGGGACTGGGAAAACTGTGGAGGGAAAAGTAGTTAAATAAACCATGGACACTTTCAGTGTCAAAGCACAGAGCAAAATACTGACTTACATTTAAAAATCAAGCTACAACCGTTTTATCTCAATTCACCTAGTGCTGGTTCAGTGAATATAATATGTTTCAGGGTGTGTATTGTTGTGCTTCGTTAGTCTTGTTTCAGTGTGAAATCATTTGAAAAGCATAATCTCATTATCTGCTGTTAATTGTTGAACACTAGGTTGTACTTGTCAAGCTTGAATTTCAAGACCTAAGCTGGAGATGTTTCTCTTCTGTATGCTTTTCTAATTAGAAGAACAATATTTGTTAGACATCTTAAAATTGTTAACTTGTAATTCAGCATTGAGCCTGCTGAAGTTCAAGATGCATTTAGGCAACATTCTAAGAAACATGGTTTGAGTTTTGAGTGTTCTTGTGTGGAGCCAGGAGGTTATGGGGTTGTTGGTTTGGTGGTTGGTTTTTTTTTTGGCTATTTTACCCCTTTTACAAGTTGTTCTTCTGTTAACTGGAGTGTTAACTTTTAGTGTACATGATGTGCGTTTAGAGTGACATTTCTGTACATTGCTGTACTCTTAGTGATATTGCCTTCAACTATAAGATCTTGGAGATCTAAGGTTACCTTAGGACATAAAAAATTTTTGTTTTACTGAGATCTGAAGGGAAACCTGTATTTAAGAGTATTATGGTGTATGTAACTTTCTGGGAAGAAAAAAGAGTGCAAGTTACTATTGTCAGTAGCTGATGAAAGTTAGACAACTGTGTGTCCTGGTTCTATTGGAGCTGCAATGTATGTGACCTCATGTTAGATTTTAGTTAATCCAAGTACGTGTTTCACACGTGAATCAGTCTTCACAATTTCTCTACTTTCAGAACAAATCAAGGATTACAGTGCCCCCTACAGCAGCTCTGCTTTTTTTTTTTTTCCCTTGAATCTTGGGTCAAGCTAGGTGCAAATACTTGCCAGGTATACTATCAGTAATAATAATAGTGGCTTAGAGAAGTCTTTTTTTTTTTTTTTTTTTTAGCATGGTCTTCAGTTTCTAGTTGACTTGCTTCCCTGCTGTTCAGAGGTTTTCATCTGTCCTGGAGCTACTCATTTCTGTTTTATTAGCACTGGTGCACTGTGATGTTGGAAATTGTTGGTTGTGAGAACAGATAACTCTTCTGAGCAGAAGCTAAAATCTGAGAGCAGCTGTGAAGGGTATGCTGAGATGGCTGTAATTTCCCCTTCTTGAGCATTTCTTATTGAAGCACATGCTCCTGGACATGTGATGGGGATGTAGCTATGCAGCTCTTCCCTAGTTGATTTAAGTGGAGCAGGAAGAGAAACCCAAAACAGGAAAGACTGATTTAAATTAAGACAGCACTGGCATAAGAACAAGTGACCATAAATATGTTAGAACTGATAGACTTGAATTCTGTGAGCTTTAAGTCTGGGAAGACCAAGGGTTCAGAGCAATATAATGAAAGAAATCATGTCACATATTTGTGTATGATAAATTTTTGGACATAATAACCTGAGCATTTCCTCCAGTCTCGTGTCTTCAATGAAAGCTTCAGTCTATGGGGAAGTTCTCTCAAAATTTTAATGAAAGATTTCAGTCCAAGTGATTTTTCCCTTGACCTGTGCAGTTCTTTAGAAGTCTACGATATCTAAGTCTCTGCTTTTATTCCTAGGGGTTTTTACAGAGACTTCTATGGATTGTGGAGGTGGTTGATCTTTTTCTTAAAGAAAATAGATTGGAGTGAAAGTGGTAGAGATGTCCAAGTCCATGATTTGGAAGTTTGGGAGACCTGAACGTTTCTCCTCTGCTAACTATTTCTAGAAAGCATCCTCCTTCAGGAACACACTTTGGCATATGCTTGTCAGCTGTTTACATGCTATGACACAGGTGAGGTGCCTATGAGGTAGAGAGGTATGAATTTTGTTTGATAACTGTAGTTACTGTGGCCAATTAAAATCAAGTGTATGCATGGCTTGGCTTTTGGGTGGGGAGAAGGGATGACCTTTCAAATCTTGACCATTCAAATACATTAAAAAAAAAAAATGTTACCTGGCTTTTTCTCTTACGTCAACGGAGTTGGACTTAGATGTTCCTTTCTTCTTTCTTGATGAAAAGGAGAAACCTCTATCCTTTGGTGTCATGCAAACTTATGCAAGCTTTATGCTGGGCAGCTGATGAAGGAAGCATTTTTCCTGTCACACCTGTTTCTCAGCCAGTAAATTCTGCTTGATCCAGGTGGTAATGAATCACATATTTTTCAGTTTTATCAGGACTCTCATCAGTTAGGATTTCATGTTCAGAACTGTGGGAAACTCCAGTGTGATGACTTAAGGTTTACTGGTACTTTCTAGTTAATTTTTTTATAGCTGTAACAGTAAATCAGACAACATGATTTCCAGAATGGGAAGTGTGTTCTGAAAAATTGTATACGTTTTAAGAAATTTCTGATGCAATAAGCATCTCTTCCTTTTAAGCATTCTGCAATTAATGCTAGGTGATTTTATTTTCGTGCACCAAGAAATAAAAATGCAGAAATAGCTACTAGAGTTGGATGGTTCAGTGACACACAAACGTACTAAATATGCCAAAGAATTTCAGCTTGATCCCAAATATCTGGAATATTCCTGTATGATGGAATTGATTATGGTAACATTTAGCAGACTTTGTCAGAGCATTTTGACATATTTTCAAGAAGCTGTTACATACTGTCTGTACAATGGTAGGAGATAGAATACTTCTATATGCTATTAATATTTTTCGTGCAGGCTCTTTAGCCTCAAACTTATAAATAACACTGAGTTAAGACTAATTATGTTTAAGAAATTAATAGATAAGAGTAAAGCATGAGAACAAAACTTATGTAGTTATCATAATTATATAAAACCCCAATGCAAAGCTGTTGATTGAGATTACTATACTGGCACAAGAGCTAAAACCAAAAGAAGAAATGTTGTTTTTTTTTTTTTGTAGTTTTATAAAGGTCACTTCTGTGACTGGAATAAAGGTCATTCCCTTTCCAGAATGCACAGATGGCTCGTGCATGCTTTATCTCTGAGATGTTCTGGACTCATTAGATTCATTGCAGTGTGCAGATTAACTCTAGAGGATACAGACTGGAATTCTGCTATGTGGGTGGTGTGCTGATCTTATGCTGTGTATCCCATATGGTTCATTAATTGGGTTTCAAACACCTAACTGGAACAGTAGATATATGTTAATCCAGTGA
The DNA here is from genome assembly GCF_002078875.1 of Numida meleagris. NCBI lineage: Eukaryota > Metazoa > Chordata > Aves > Galliformes > Numididae > Numida > Numida meleagris. Next base: position 14,715,515 of record NC_034413.1, on the reverse strand, counting down.
AAATGTAAAAATAAAGGAAAATGATTTTTGCAGGAAACATCTTCAATTCACAGTACTACTCAGAAAAGGTAGTAAGATTTTTGTGATGCAGAAAAAATATGTGCCTTTTTGAAAAATAAAGGAAGCAACAGGAACAAAGGAAGCAGAACAAGCATTAATGTATCCTTTTATATTTATTTTTTTCCAGTTAAAAAGCATTGTAAGTAATTCATGTTCAGATTAGCCACAAGCTTGGCATTGGCTTATGCTATTGGGCTGGTCAGAAAGATATCAAAGATCTTGAAGGAATTTGTATGAAGGCTTTAAAAATTAATTGGAACAAAGGTATTTTGAAAATGGGGATGATCTGAGAAATACTCTAGCCTTAGTCTTGCATTCTTTCACAGTATGTAGGATTGAAGGAACAAACTGTTCCAAAATACTTTTATGTTAAAACAGCTGCAAGAAGAATTTAGATTTCTTACTGAAGAAGAGATTGAAAATTGTAAATGTTTCCAGCTGCTGTGATTTAGGAGCACTACAGTTAAATTTCTGCTCTTTTTAATGTGTATACCTGTGTTTGTAGGAAGACTTGAACATATATGAGACAAAATGTATTAATGTTATTCTCTTGCTTTTTTTCAGTGTCTAAATACAACTTTTCTGTTCCTTTATATGCTCACATAGCAGAGAATTTAGTCCATTCTTGTATGATAATACTGAAAGTCAGGCTTATGTCATGACTGTTTTGAAAGAGTATCTTTTTACTTATGCAGTTCAAAGTAAACTGATTTCTCTTAAGTGAAACAGATACTTGTAATATCATGTTTTGGACAACATTGCTTACTGATGTCTTAAAATATTGCTTTGACCTCAGGAAAAGAAAAATAATTCATGTTTTACTATTTGTAATTTTTTTGCTAGATCACAAAATAGTGTTTTCCTTAATAGTACTGCATGCTTTATTTTCTGATCCTGGTTTAGTTTATCAACCCTCTTTTTGATCTTAAGAATCCATTTGAAATTAGGTGTAACATCGGGGGGGGAATATTGAAGACATGGGCTTCAAGATAGTCCTGCCAGAGACCACACAGCTTTCTATTGCAAACATAAAGTTAGTATGAAGAGATAGTGAAGAAGGGAAATTGTCTGTAAAATGCTCTAAAGAGTTTCAATCAGCATTGTTTTTTAATATCAGTTCTGTTTATGTTCATCTACAATACTTCCCCTCTCTCCCTTTTACTTTCATAAACTCGTGGCTTCATTCATATTTGTTTTTTAGATGATGTTTTTTTTTTTTTTCCCCAGCAGTATGAAACGACAGGAGTCATGAATGGTAGAGGTAGATTCTGTTGTGACACAGAGAATGAATTCAGCTGACTTCCTAAGAAAGGTTATAATACAGTGGTGGGTCAATGTTGCCCTTTAATTTTGTAGTTTTAGATTTTGAAGAGCCCATTTGTGAGTAAGTGGACTAGCAATTAATGTCACAGGTGTATGCCTAGTACTTATTTGATAGGTGCTAATTTTCAATCTCTGTACCTAGCTCTGAAACTCAGCTAGTGCCATAAACTTAAACATCTGTATCTGTCGTATTCAAACTGTGAGAGAGATGGAGGTAGGTGATATTAACAGTGCTTTCTAGGAGATTAGAAGACTTTTTTCACACTTTTTTTTTTTTTAATGGATCACATCATATATCCCATGAAACATCATGGGACTTCATGCTGAGCTGTCATTATTTTTAATGAAAGATGAAATTCTGAGACAGAGCAAGAGTCAGCAGAGGCAATGGCACTCCATTTAAACATTTCTGGTTTGGGGAAAGAAGTCTGGGTTCTTCACAGTGATCAACTTGTCAGTTACAATTTGGAATTTCCAAGCAAATCTGAAATTGTGTGGAATATTTTTGGTGCTGAAAATCTAGTTTGACTGTCTTCAATAAGCTATGAGATATGAACTTCTGTCTCTTTATCATTTATTTTAATTAAAGAAAACCTGTAGCTCTTAGTAATTTTAAGAATTGGATATCATGATGAAATATGTATCACATGCCTAATAATTAGTTATGTTTTGTTTCTGCCATTTACATCCAGTTCATCAAGATTCATCCTCCTATAATTGTCTTTTGTTATGCCTGTATCTACTTGTTTAGGACCCTGTATTAGATACATTAATTTTGAGGATTTTGTTAGTAACACTCTTTGTGTTTATAATGTTAAATTGAGTTTGTCCACTCTGTCTTTAGAATCTAGGATTTATTGTAAATTCCTCTCACAACTTCTTGAAGCTTTTCTATTCCTTAAATTCATAGATTAGAGATTTTTTTAAATACATTAAATATTTTCATTGTACTTTGTCTTTATGCCAAGATTAGTACTGACTTTCTTGGTTCTTAAACTTTATGCTGAGGATGGGTGTATTTTGGGAGTTTCTAGCTTTTGTAGTCTATTTTCATGGAGACTTTCTGCAGTTTCCTGCCAGTGTATATGCTTTTCTTTATTGTTGCTCTGAGAGCCAGAAAAAAAGAAAATAGCATGGATTCCTGAGCCATACAGTAACCTTAAGTGGAAATAAAACCAGTGATGTCAACTACTACTCAAACAGCTGGCACAAATATTGATAATAACCCATGAACAACTGACACAAAATATTGTTTCTTATTTACCTAACAAAAACATACTGCATATGAAGTGTTTAGCAAAATTAAACGTATGTCCATCACATCATGAAAATTTATTGAGAATTAACTGCTTTACTGTATAGAAAAGTCTTTCATTTTCTGCATTTAGTCAGACCTACTTGCTGAGTGGAAGGCACAAGAAATCCTTTCATGGATACCTGTTCACTAATTTGCATTAAGAGGTATTTCTTCTTTACCTCTTTGTACTGGCTTAAATCCTGAATTATTTCATTATCTACGTAAATGCTTAATCTCTTGAAAATCCTGCTAAGCTCTTGCCTTCATTGAAAGCTGTGATAATTTGTTGTAGTTATTTCTGTATTTAAATATATTGTTTTCAGGTTCTGTGATATGTTCTTATATTTTCCTTTTTAATAAAGTAGAAGTACCAATTTCACCCCTTCTGTCATGTGATTTTTACATCATTTTGCTGTTTGCTCTTACAAGTTTCTTCTTTAAACCATGCCAGGTGTTTGGTTTTTTTGTTGGTTTTTTTTTTCAGTCTGTTGGTGCAGTCACTGCAATTGTATGTTTGGTAAAATTAAATACTAATGGAATTTGATGCATTTAATCCTTTTTTTTTTTTTCCTCAAGATGCAGAAGTATTTGTGAAAACTTTAATTTGTGCTGTAATTATTCTTCTGACATGGAAGACTTGATTTATTAAGAATCGTACTGCATCTTTTTGAAGGGGTTGCAAAATGAAGTGCTGCTTTAAATCTAGATGCGTTATAGTCTTACTCTGTATGTGTAAGAAAACTAACCAGCCTTTTTAGTTTTTTTTTCCTCTGGAAGTATATATCATTGCCAATGCATATTTTCTGTTGTTTTAGAGGAAAAAAAAAAAAGTATTATACCAACTCTAGAAAATGCAGAATATTTCTTTTGGAACCTCATAATGAAGTTGAAAATACATTAAACAAGCAGTTCGATGTATTTTGTCTTCTCCAGAATGCTGACTGCTTGATCAATAGGGAGGATGTAAAAAGTGAAACTAAATCAACAGGAAGATAAAATGGTTTCCTGTTAAATATTAAAATAAAACAGCAATTAAAAAACCTACTATAATATTAAGAGGAATATATAAGCAGAGAATGGCTTATGGAAAAAAAAAATAGAGAAGATGGCAATGGAACTGCTTTTAAGTTGCTTCTGCACTCTTGCAGTCGAGTTAATCCAGGAAGTGGAAAATATTCTTGATGTATCTTTAGCCTTTGTGGTCTGCAATGCTGCATGCTTGTTGGCTTTTTACCAGCAAGTTCTCAGGAGACTTAACAAGAGATTCTCAGAATGAATTTACTGCTATCTCAGTGATGAGGGAGGTTCTCCTTAGAGCCATAATCTGAACCCAGGTAGAGAAGCCTGGTAAGGGTTTTTCTCCTAGTAGAGAGCCTGTTCCCCAGCAGGATCTTATCCTATTTCCACATATGTCATTGAATGGCTCTTTGGATGCATGGCTCCATACCCGCTCCATCTGTCAATGAAGATAGTCTTCTTGGTATTTATAACCTTTGCTAGAAGAGTGTGGAATAGCCAAGCCCTTGTGGATAATTGTCCTTATTGCTCCACAGTGTGCATGCACTAAGATAGGATAAGATGCAATGCCAGATGCTTGATGCTGCTCTCTGTGATGTGGGCACTTTCTCTGAAAATTGTCTGTGGCATCTGGAATGCCATTTACCCTCCTGCAAGACCTGTGCATTTAAACATGCTGCTACATTTAGCAAAACACTGCTCTAACCACTATTTAAAAACATTGATGCCTACAAAGTTCTTTTTTAATTAACGTATTTGTAGTGTGACTACCAATGTGTAATGCATCATTGCAGTACTACAAAAAATGAAAACACTCTTAAATGTTGCTAAATTTCATTGTAGGAAGATGTAGGTACATTTTCCACTGCTGCTTCAACACTTGAGACTTAAGGTTTGGCTAGACAAGATGTTAGATGGTTTCGTCTAGGCCTGGATTTTAGCATGTACGGTTGGTGCAGATGGTATCTGAGGTCCCTTCCAATCTAGGCTTTTCTATGATTGTACAGTAAATCGGCATTCTAATGGCTGTTAGTCTTCTTGTAAGTACTGCTCAATTAACACAAAAAGATTCCCACAAACATGGTTGCACTAACAATTTTTATAACATGGAGCTACTTTCTGTATAGATACTTTTTAGTTATTCAGTTATAAGCTTTTTTTTTTAAATCCAAGTTGTATAAACTTATGTAATAACAATTATAGAGAAACTTCAAAATTTGTAACTAGCCAAATGTATGCGCATGTGCTATAATTTCTAAAATATCATTGTAATGGAGACTGAAAATAGCATTGTATCTTGTTATTACCACTTGGCATTTTAAAAATTTGCTGCTGACACTATTGAAATAAAATAAGGCTGCTAACTGGGCACTAGTGTTCAGTCAGATAAGGCCTTATCTGCTCTAGAGGCTAATGTTCCTGTGAACATTCAGAATGTACAACTGACAAGTTATTAAGGAAACATGCCATATTACATGAAAAATCTTTTATTTCTAGTTATATACCAACCTGTAAAATATGAACTTTGAATTTCAGCTTCTAAATGAAATGAATTTCTGGCAGAAATTAGGACTATTTGATGTAGATAATAAGCCCAGATCATGGGAAACAGAGATGAAACTTGGTGTGTTATGTATGAAAACAAATCCTCAGACTTCAGAATTTAGGAGATTTGAAATTTAATGAAATACCTAACCAAAATGTAGCTGTCAGTCCTTGTAGTTAGAGATTCATAAAGGTCAGGTGGTAATTACTGTTTTGTAATTAGTTAAAAAAAAAAAAAAAAACACAACCAACTATGGGATTTCATGGAGAAAGTGTAGACAGAATGTTTGCCACCTTAAGGATGAAGACAAAACTTTCCAGGAGAAAGTATCAGTAACTCATGCATGCTGTCACTATACTGCTGTATTGTCCTTATTCCTTGGTGGAACAGAGCAGAGCTTGCTTTCCCTCTGTCTGTAGCCTTCCAGAAAGTTTTCCACAGTTACAGACAGTTTATTCCTGAAGCAATGCATGCAAGCTAATAGAGAGCTCAGAATTTCATTTTCCAGCTTTATGGGAATGATATTCTAATTCTGAGCAGCCTGCATAATGTTTGGAGTTCTATATATTGTTTCACTTGTGAAATGTATACATTATTAGTAAATTAATTAGTAACTAAAAACTATGTTACCTTCTGCCCTCACAGCTATTATAATGTAAAAGCTTGTGGCAATAGCCTTTTGCCAAAAGCTAAGTGTTCTTCTAATTGAGTTCAAGTACTGAAAGGATTGTATGTATCACTTTTTTTCTTGAATGAGAGCAAAACGAATTCATGTCTTTGCTCCTGCAACCCTTTTTTTTTTTTTTTTTTTTTTTTTTTTGTTACAGCTTTGCACTAGATACAAGGTTGTTGAAGTGTACAATGTTGAACATGTGCTGTGGGTACAATTAGTTCTAAAGCCCCTTCCTGCATGATTTCCTTCCCACCGAAACTCCCCCTCCCCCCAGTTTGGTGTTTTTTTTTGATTGTCAGCGTTCCCAAAGCTTATTATAGCATCATAGAAGTAGGAGGTGGTGAAGTGTAGAAAAAGTCCATATAGCTCCAGCCCATATGCAGTGGTGATAAAGACTTATTAGGGCCAGTTTAAATATTGGAAAAAAAAATAAAACAAAGCATAATATACACTGGAACCTTCTTATTCAAAACTAGTTTTATTTTTAAAAATAATTTGAATGCATAGCACTCACAAAGATTCCATTGTTCTGGACATTTTGCATTTAGGAGCACCATTCTTATTTATGCTATAGAAAACATTTTGGTTCTAGTAGTAAGAACAGTGTATCTTTAATGTACACTGGTAAAGCCCTTTTAAATAATACAACAAAAACTGTTCAGTATACATTTTCTCTGTAGTCACTATGAAGCTGTAGTGTCAGGAAAAAAAACCTCAGACTAAGTAATAAATTAAAAACAAAGTAGTGGATTTCTTTACAGTTGACCTAATGTCTTACAAATAGTCAAATAAAAATACCCTATTAAATGTAAGTTTGTAGTATTACTAAATGAATAATCCCCCCACCCATTATAATTCCAGTGTTAAGTATTAGTTAAATTTTTATATATCAAATGCCTATGGGATAACTTTACTAATACTCCAAAAAAAAAAAAAGCCTATACTGCTGCATCACAACTGAAGATGATGAGTAAGCTGATGGAGATTTTGCAGAAAAGTTTGCTACAGGCATCTGCTGTTACTTCAAGTCATGGTCTGTTACAAGACTGTACATTCATAGTATCAGAGGTAGTTAAGAGCACTGAGGACTTGGATATAGCACTGCAACAAAATGAAACTGGTAGAAGGAAGTCAATTTCCCTCTTACACGGGTAACAATGCTGAATAGAAAGCTTGGCATCTTGTAAGGTGGAAAATCTCAATGCTACTTTCAGACATGGGGAAATATTCATTAATAAACGGAGAGGTGAGAAAAAAAATTTGCACTTGAAGGAAGCAAGAACTGACCACCCTATGCCTATTTCAAAATTTATTCTCAACAATAAAACAGAGAGGGTCATCTCTTTTGTTAATCCTCCTAACCCCCTCTTGACTTACACTTATATGCTACAAAGGCCCACAACAAAAATTGGGATTTATACAAGAAAAAAACAGAACAAAAAGAACAGGATTTATTCTCCTCATCAATAAACAGATTTTTTTGTAGCACATTATCATTCAACTCAAGAGAGAATCAATGTAGCTGTACCCTCTCCATTCTGAACATTATGGGAAAGCCCTCTCTCCAGTGATAATGCACTCATCTTAATATTGGTAACATCTTAACTGCTCCTGTTTTCAAATGGTCTTTGTAAGATCCCCAATACTTGTTTCGTGGGATGGTACACACTTTAAGTGTTGCTATGAAGACGAGCAGAAGATGGTAAAAGAACAAACAAAAAAGCCTTAAGCATACATCCTATAAAGATATTTTAAAGTAGTAAGAATCCTGTCATCCAAATTTCTTCCCCTATTCTACCACAGGAGAGGCAGGTATTTTTAAAGAAGTTTTTCCATAATATCTTCATTATCATTTTCATCCAAGAGTTGGATGGGTGAAGCTTTCTACCCTCAGACTACCTGCTCCACAGGAGACAGTGTAATTTCATAAAGTTTTGTGATCAACACCTTAATTGTGATAAAGCAGTTCACTCTGCAATGTATTTTGACCCACCCACTTAGAAGAGTAGATCTCTGCATTTTCTTCTGGAATTCCCAAAAAGAATATAAATTTGCCCCACTATTACCTGAGAATTTCCCTCCACTGTAAGCCTGACACAGAACTGGATTTCTATGAGCATTTGTCTGTATTTTTTTGTACAATTGATACTGTCAGTACAATTGGAGGATACTTAGTTGTTGTGTGTGCGTATGCATGGAGGAATCACAGCCACTGTCACAATTCTGGCACAGCACAAGCTTGGCTGAAGCTTTCTCTTTTCTTCAGTCATTAATACCACACTGCTGGACAGTAGTTCACATCTATGTTCAGTGTACACTAATGCATCCCTTTGGTACTCTGTATGTAGATGCCCTGAAGAAAAGCCACGCCATTTGCTATAGTCTCTTCCCTTTCTCCCTCAGGTTATACCCAATTAAGTGTACAAACCAGCAGCGCAAAGTAATGAGTAGAAAATTCCCTGAGTTAGTATGAAAGAGTTACTTTAAACATAAAAAGGATAGGGAAGGAAAAAAGAAGGAAAAACATAGTGTCTATCCTGTGAGGTACAAAACTTAAAAACTAGCCACAGTACCAGTTAACTCAAATGCAAATATCTAAAGCAAATATCCAACATAAGGGCAAGAGTAGGAAATTATCAAAATGAAATTTGTTTCTTCCTCTGGTCCCTACATATTTTGGAAAGTCTGGCATTCAGTGGATTCTTAAGTTTTAGTAAATTTAAAGTAAATGTTAATACTGTATGGTGGTATTACATAAATGTCTTCAAAAATAATACTGTGTATCTCCTTCATTAAACAATAATTCTGTAGTTAGTCCACAGCTATTTTTCTTTTGGCTAATATTTCAAGTATGTGCATTAGAAGCACAGACTATTCTGAGTGCCTGAGTAAGAAGTTACTATGCCCAGGTATACATATTCTTTCAGATGTTCTGTGTGCTTAGTTTTAGCAGTCTCTATTTGAGTTACAGTACTAATTGCCAATCCAGTTGCTTTTTTTCCCTGGAAAGACACTTTTTTTAATACGACTTCCTGCCCTCAAACATACTTGAGGGTTAAACAAAAACAAAATAATTCCCCCTCAATGCAACTTCCTGCCCCGCATAAACATGCACAAAACCATTTTTGTACTTATCACCTCTCAAAGCAGGGAGTAACACAGGAATATCGTCCATTCACTTGGTAACTCCGGTTGTAGGAGACACTTATACATGGCTTCACTTCTAGGGGAACAGCTAGTGACATGGCAGCACCAGTCTGTACATGGGATCGAGCCTGGACACTAGACTGTAAGGCAGCAGGGCAAGTCTGAAGTGGATAAGATGCTGTATGATTAGCTGATACCATCTGTTGACAGTTTTGTTGTTGTGATGTCTGATGGTGATATTGTAATGAAGACTGATGAGCTTGGAGATACTGTGGTATGTGTTGTTGAACATTAGCCTGCTGGGCAGTTGGACCTGGGGTCTGAAATACAGTATGTTGAGCAGACTGTGCGTGTTGTCCTTTTTGCTTGTTTGCTTCCTTCACATCATTATCATGTGCACTAAAACAAATTGAGAAGACAGAATACATTAAAATAGATATAAAAAGTCATTTTAACTCTTGGATTAATTTAAGAGCAGTAACAAATGCTTTCCAGTAACCACAGCATCTAAAGCTTAAAAATAATTTTTTTTTAGTCTGCCCTTTAAAGTTTGTTTCTTTTCAGGGTTTCACTTATTTTCATAGCAATTCTAAACCACTGAGTTTTAGTGCAATACAAGTAATACAGCAGTATCTAAAACAGTCTCAGTGCAAGAAGATATGCTAGCATACTGCAGTCAAGTGCCAGATCACCTGAAATTATACTTACTTGTTGCCTCTGCCTCATTTAAATTGGGTAACAGAGTACAAGTTTTTTTTTTTTAAAAGCACAATATTCTGGCCTGCTCTGTACTTAAACAGTTTAATTCACCTGAATTTCCTTTGATTTATACCTTCCTTAAATGTATTTAGGCATATTCTTTCACATGCTTTTATGCTGAGGTTAAGCAAGCAGGTGCCAGCTGCGCACTTCTGTCAGACCTGAAGTCAGATAAGGTTTTGGTTCTGTATGTATAGGGCTGATCTCTTGATCTTAGTATGGTTCAGCCCATCAGTTTTCATTTAAGAGACTGCAAGCTTTTTATGGTGCACTACAGAGAGTAAAGTTTCCCTGTCCTCCCATATCGAAGTGTTCCAGAGGGATACTGAAAACACTTACAATGCATTTGTGTGCTCTAGGTACTGTTCCTTTCATTACATTTGTAGCTGAAGCAAATAGAGGTCAAAGGTGATAATGTCAGCCTTATTAAGAAGTTCTGATTCTTCCAGATCCAGAATCTTCTGTACTTTAACAGTGCAAAATGGTATTTAAATGTGGGCAAGAGAAAACCTCTATAGGAGGATAGCAATTACAGTGGGCATAGGTTTAGATCTTGAGCTGTGGAATACAAGAACTGATTTGATAACATCCTTTCCCGGTAAGGTTCAGTTGGCATTTCTTAGTGTTTTATCTGATATCGTTTGCATTGCTACATGGTAACACAAAACTGGATACAACCACCCAGCCCTTTTCTCTCTCACAAAGTTGGCTTCTCAATCTGCGTGTTTGATCCACAATCTGCCTGGAGCCTCCTTTGAACTTCCAAGGCATAACCTTCAGAGCAAGCAGGAGCTCCCGTGCCTCCCATACTCTTTTTCACCTATGAACGGGCTACAGAGATTGGGAATAAGCAATTTAACAGATTCTTTGAGCTTGCCAGAAGATGTTCAGAGCTGCTATAAGGATGAGGCTTGCTTGTTAAAAGAACAGCAAAGTAGCTATATCAGGTAAGATTTTCTTTTTTTGGAAAGAACAGAACAGTTATTTACTAATAATATTACTTAATACCTAAGTATAGACACACAATATTTAAAAAACCACAATGTTAGAAGCAATTAGGCATACCAACAGTTTCGTACGCTGGACTGAAAAAAAAGCAGCTATTAACTTACATTAATAGGCGTTCAATACATGGCACTAGAAAATCCCAGGAGTATGCAGTAAGATGATGCAGTCGAGTAGGCCATGTTGGTGAGAGGCGCAAGATAATCCTTGAAGAAGCTACACATGCAGTGGCAACTAGAGAAGGGGCATAATTTAAGAATGCATGATCTAGAATGAAGGAAACATAAAAAAAGATTCATTTAAGTTGGACATAATCTGCCAAGACAACAAAGGAGTAATTACCTGAAATACATAACTCACCTTGCAGCGATACTTCAAGAAAGTAATCAGCATATTTTGCCATATATAACTTAGTCTTCTCTAAGCAAACCATTGGCCAGCCATCATGAAGATCAGTTTCATGGACAGCAATAGAAAGATAATAGTCGATGAAATGAGCAGCAGTTGGGAGGCACAAATTCCACTGAAATGTTTCTAGCAACAATAACTCCATATGAAGCAAATTCTGTTTTGTAAGTACCAAATTCATATTAGTCATACATCCCAAGCTGTTCAGTTGTTCAAGTTTGGGAACACTGTCTTCCTTTTCTTCAAATTTACCTTCAGATGAACAGAAAGGGGAAAAAAAGGTTCAGAACGAATGAACTATAAAACAGATTGCATCTACTGACTGTTGTTGGTCATATTTCAATTCTACTACATCAAACAAGCTTGAGACTTTTCCACAGATGCAAAGTTCAAATGGAAGACTTAACTGGAGACATATAAGGGCATGTCCTATAAAGGGATACGTTTCAGCAGACAATGTCATCACGCTGGATATTGTACAGTGCCAAATTTCTTGTTTATTTGTCTGCCCATGCACACGTCACTGTTTGCCAAGTGCAGAAGTAAGCTATATTATGACATCCTTAGCACTGCATACATTATGTTTTTGTCACCAAACTTGTATTATGTGCCCCATCATCAGTGAAATAACACTGTCATGTGACTTGAGATACATAACAACCCAGCATTTGACTTTAATCATTCTCCCTCCCCAACAACCCCTTTTTGTTTTTAGAAATCATTACAGTACAGCTACATCTCTAGCCAATTTATCTGCTCTTATTGCCTCTTATGATAGGTGCATTTTTAGATTTGATAGCAGATATGCCGCTCCAGCATTTCAAATAAGTGGATTTCAGCAATGTACATCTGAAAAACCACATTGCCATATATACTGTTTCAACTTAACACTGTAAATAGCTTCAGCTTTCCCTGGACTTTAACTTGTCAGGCCTGTATGCTTTTAGCCTGAAGCAGAATTGTATATGTAAAAAACCCATTAATAAGGGAAACAAGTGTCACATTTCCATACAGTTTGCCATATGGTTGTGCTATTTCAATTTCATTGCAAATTCTTTCCATCTTACACCCTCTATTCAGTACTACAGATATGTTGTAAAAGCACATTTTTAGAGACTTTTGCAGGACTGAACATACCAATAGTCTGCTTTCCCCCGCCAACAGTGAGAGGTACTTACACAGGACTTAAGGCCATGCCAGCCACAGCATGTTCTTTTTTGCTTTCCACACTCAAGTAATTACAGAAATGGAAGCTTCTCAAGACTCACATAATCATTTCTCTTATTATTTCTACAACTTCATCAGGTATACCAGTGTGATTTGTCTAGCTTACTGTACTGTTTGAACTACTTGTTTGAGAAACACGGGACAGAAGTTTAAAGCAGCATTTTGTTTGGTGCCTTCTGAACTAAGTCACACAGTGTTTCTCAGAAGAACAAGTACTCCAGGTTATCGTAAGTGCTTTTTGCAGTCAGTTACTTTTACTATCTTTTGTAACAAAGAAAAAAAATATGTATAATCCTCTTCAGAACATGAATTTAATTTGAAAATCTGGCATTAGTTCAAAGACTGTCCACTTCCTCAAATGGATTAGACTGGTTTCTGAGGCCAGGTTTTTATACCCAGAGTCCCATCCTTTGCCAAAGGTGGCTGGTGGCATCCAGTCAAACTTTACCCCTAGAAGAATCCAAAACAACTCTTTTCATCTTTTAACTGTTCTGCTGAATAGCTGTACTAGTGAAAACAGAGTGCAATGAAAGGAAGCAGTATACCAAAACCAGAAAACCAGAGCACTGAGGTGTTAACTGTCGGAGAGGGCCTACAATGTGACATATCATGTTTGAGAAAATGAAAATAGATTCAGAGAAATGGGTTAGCAGAAACTGAACCAGCAGTCAGCCCTGCTACCAACCAGCACAAAGCTTGGGCACTTGGTTTAAGAACAATTGCCAGCAAGTATGCTGCAAACTACATTCATGTACTACTGGGGACTTCTAAAAAGGCTCCAGAAATGTAGAAAGATGGATACACACCACAGGATTCTAGCTGAGCACAATATAAGCAGAACAGTTCTTAACAAATATTTGTAATTAATTCTATCTTCAGAGTACTGTGCAATCACTAACATGTTCACCTACGTTACATTTTTTACGTGACACAGTACAGGATTTACATTAGCCTAGGCTTGCACAAAGAACAGCACAATTTACAAAATCTGAAGTATGCCAGCCAGACACACACACACACTACCATCAACAGGCTGCAATACAGTCTACATACAGTTTATTTAATTTCTTCCTTTATCACAGGTATTTTAATTGTTTTCAGCACTGGATCCACCTATTTTGACACGTCCTTCAGAAGGCAGCCTTTCCATTCCTGTAGCTTCCCTCTGAAAATTCATCTTAGAATAATTTGTTTCAAAACGCAAGCACTGGTTTTTAATTGCAGTTTGCTTTTTTTCCCTTTGTCTTATCAGGTGCCAACAGAGGTCCAAATAAGAGTCTAAAGAAAGGTTCTATCAATTGGGCCAAATTTAAGTACACAAATCTAACCCTCAGTCTTTTATAACCACACTTTGTTTCCCCTGCCCCCTGTATCCCCACCAAGTTACTCCCTGCATTTGGCAGAACCCCCTGTATTGCTCTGGTTCAACTATGGTGCTACATACTTACTTGCTAAAAGTAAACAGGAAAGAGCAACCACATGCAGCTGCTGTATGGATATGTCATAGCGATCCATAAAGAGGTCCAGCAGATACACAGCTAGATGTCGTGCAGCAGGACAGAGTCTGAATCGATTGCTCACAATGGCAATCAGATCTGCAAAGTATCTTCTCAGATGTAACTGGGGAGATTGGCCTTTGTAGGAGGGCAGCTTCAGCTCCTAGATGGACAGCAGCATGCAATTTTATTAAAACCACTACTTAGTGTACACTGGCATCAAACCAACATAGCTGGTATTCTCCCATTTATTATGGAATTTGCAAAGTATTTCTCTCCCCTTCTTTTTGTTCTCATAGTTTCAGTATCTCTTTTCACAGAGCAAAGAGTATTAGTGGTATTACAGAATTAAGAAATAATTTGCTTCTGCATAACATTAGCATAACAGTGTAAGGCTTAACATATTTTCATTGCACAATCAGTTAGAGTGACTCCTGATTTTACCATCTCTACTGCAAAGGCTGTACTGCAAAGGGAAGCACCAGCAGTATGCAAGGACTGCTCAGATGGTTTGACGCAAAGTCCATTAGCTCAATTCAGCCCTCTCCTACTGCAGTTTGATCTGAGCAACCAGACTTTGTACCAAAGTGCTAGCATGTCCCAGTGCTGCTGGTTGTCCTGCAGGTACCTTTGGGAGGGGGGCACTGAGGGTGAGAACAGGGGAAAAGGGGCAGGGGGTTGCCATCACTTGCTGCATGCACTTCTGACCCTGACTTAACCTGATCTCATTGATGTTGCACTGAGACTGATTACAGCATGCTCTCAGACACTGAGTTAAATGCACATAAACCTGACACAGTCTGAGATTTGGAGAGGGGGAGGACACCAACGCTTTGCCAGCGCTACAGATAAGAAAAGCCTTTGGCATTATGTGTTTGAAATACAAAACTTGGGCTGGTAGAAGGAGAATCCCTGGGCTCCTGCCTGGCAGCTCACATCCCCTTGGTGCAGCACAGCAGCTCTGCCATCGTCTGCTGTTGTGTACACATTTATGAGTTACACTGTGCGTTGCAGGCTAAGTAGGATTTTGAGTACAAGTAGCTTTCCAGCAAAACAGTCCAATGACATCAGGTTAGAACTAAGTCACCCCAAATTTTCCAAGTTTTAACATCAGTTCAAAGTTCTCCAATATTTTATAGAAGTGGGAAAAAACACTGACCAAAGCCACTCATACCTATCAAACTTTGGAATTTTGTGATGCTGACTTAGCTGAGGTAACTGTAACTCTGGGAGCACACACATTATCCCCCCAACAAGTTACTTCAGCAGTCACACCTTCGAGAACAATAATCCTCTCGTCAAGTGCCACAAGGCAGCACAAATGGATTCAGTCACTATCAACTCATTTTCCAATCAAGATGTTCTTTACCACCAAATCACCCTCAACAAGCAACTTCCAGTCGGAGTTGGAGCAATTGTAAACAGCCCCTAAATCCTTCTGATGTTTTGCTGGCGGCGCAATAGCATCACCGCTTTCCTGAGTTTGAACTCGGAGCTGTTTGCACATCCGAGGAGAATCCTTTCGCTTTTATACGGGACGGACAGAGAACAGCCCGGCGGGGCAGATAAACTGTCAAGACCGAGGGGACACCGCGTTTCCCGCTCCAGAGACGCGGCCCAAGAGGTCTCAGCCACGCCGTGCCCACCGAAAGCGGCAGACGCTCGGCCCGGGACCACCGCCGCCGCCGCTCGCCCCGCTCCTCCCCGGCCCCGCGCCGCCCACTCCCGCCGCCCCCCCCGGCGGCCCCACCTTGTAGCGCAGCGCCTGGTGGATGTCCGCCGCCAGCTGTCCGGTCCACCACTGCGCCTCCAGCTCCATGGGGGGCGGCGCGGCGCGGCGCGGCCGGGGCCTGGGCGGAGGGGAGGAAGCGGCGCCGGCTGAACGCGGGCGGGACAGGACGGGGCGGGCAACGCTACGCTCGCCCCTTCCCCGCTCGCCCGCAGTTAAGCGCGATCAGCTGCCGCTCCCGCCGCGGGGCCCCGCGGCCCCTCGGCCCAGCTGGCCGTCATGCGAGCCGGCGGCACAACTGAGGCTCGTTAAGCCCCGCCGCCGGGCGAGGGGCCCGATCGCACCCCAACAAAGGGCCGGCGGCGCTCCCCCCGCCCCTGCCGCCACTCACCCTACGCAGCGGCCGCGGCGGGGCCTGGCGCGGGGCACCTGAGCGCGGCGCGGTGTGCCGAGGGCTCCCCCGCCATCACGAGGCGCCGCCCGCCTCGCCCATTGTTAAAGGGCCGAGCGGGGCGGCGTGTGTACAAAGCCGGGCAGCGGCCGCCCCGCTGCCAATCGCCAGCCGCCTTACAGCGCGGCCCGCCCGCCAGCCGCCAATCAGAGCGCGGCGCTCACGGGGGCACGGCGAGCCTTGCTGTCCGCGGCCACGCGCGGGAAGCCTTTGGGCCCGCGGAGCTGCCGTAGCCGCCCCGCGATAACGAGCCGGGGGAGGGGTGGGGCCGTCACCCGGGCCCGCCTCGGGGCGGCCTCAGTGGGAGCGGTTCCCGGCGGCGGGGTGCTCCGGGGGGCTCGCTTTGGGGGCTGGGGCTCTGCGTCCCTGAAGCGGGCAGTGACTTCCCTTCCTGTGGGGCTGTCCCGAGGGGACGCTCTGAGGGTGCTCGGGTGTTTCGGTTCCGCAGCTGGGGGGTTCTTTGTCTTGTGACGCTGGGACGGCCTGTGTGAGGGAGCACGGGGGGCTCCGCTGAACCTGGAGCGTGAGGTGTTTAGGAAAGCCAAAACGTACGTGGAGTTATGTCTGACTGGGTTAAATAATAGTAATAAAGGTTGTAAAACTTCATCGTTACATGCAGGTGGCAAACCTTCACCTGTTACCGCTTTTTCATTTTTTTCCCCCTGACTCAGCTATGAGCTTTTCAGTGCCCCTTTTTTGCTTGCGTCAGTGATGTACCTCGTTAATCTCTCGCACCTCAGACTGTTAGTGCAGTGGTGAAGGAAGCACACCTTTGGGGCTGCAGAAGGGCATGACCCTCAAGTGTGAGACTGATCAAACCCAGGAGGAAGGTTTGCAGCTGTGTGTGTCCTCGTTTAGTCTGTGCTCCTGCACCTGGGTGAACAGCCTTCTGCTGTGGGAGGAGTTTTTGCCCAAAGGAGCTCCTGCACCTGCTCCAGAAGGGCTTTTTCCAGCTGGTTTCTCCTGGTTGGCAATCTGCTGTAGAGGTCTTCCAAAATACTCAGTTCTTTATAGTGGTTTATGTCTTAAAGTTGTCAAATATACAAACAAATGCCTAATGAGGGCATTAAACCTGGTACAACAAGTTGTGCAAAGCGATGGAGAATAAATGCTTTACTTGCAATTTATGTTGAGGAGGTATATTTAATTTTTTATTTCTGCCAGTGCTCAGACACAATTCTTTTCCTTAATTAAGAAAATGGAAACCAACCTTTTGACAGAACCAGTTTAATGACTCTGTAACTGAGGCTGAAGTAGCCTGTTCCTACACATGTGTATTTCTGACTTTGATAGATAATCATATGGATTACAGTGACCTTTTTCTTCTGAGGAATGGTGCTGGTATTTGGCAGTCTTTGTTTTTTTGGGATATATTTTGGCACATCTTGTTATGTCACATAACAGAGTTTCCTGTGAGGAAAAAAAAGCTTGAGAGAAGAAGATGTTCATAATTTATGTGTGTACACATGTAACTAAAAAATACTTCAGCTATTTTGATTGGCCATCTGAAATCCATGGGCTATTAAAAAAACGTTGTTTTGGTGTTCTGGTGGCTTTCAGTCTTGTTTTTATACATTGTTTGAAAGGCAAATGTACGCTCAAGCTGATTTTGAAATTTGCAGAGCAAATACACTGTTTGAAAATTATTGATTCTTGAAAAAAGGTAATACAAAATTTGTATTCAAAGGGTAAATCTCAGCAACAGATTCCTAATGGAGTCATAGTCACTGACAGCATCTTTATGATCTTCAAAAATATGTCCTCTGCTTGAGGAAGAGGAAACTAATAAATGCTGATGTGCTAAAACCTGCTGCAATGGGCCCAAAATGGGACATTTTCACTCTTACCTTTTTGGAGAAGTTGCTGTTATTAGCACTGCTGCTTCTCCTTAGAGCTTCCTAAGCACCATGTGAATTAGTCTGTTTCTGAAATGTTAGGTGGAAAAAAGAACAGATGCATGTTGGCTTCTTTCTCAATTGTCTGACCTGTACAGGAAATATCATCCTGATAAAACTATGGGCTATTTTATTTATGTCTTAATAGGAGAATCAGTGACTTGCAGTTACTTGCTGTGTTACAGAGCTGAGTTGTGGAGCAATGCATTTCAGATGCCTGTAATGCTTCTTCATTTTATTATTTTAAATTCTGCTAGGCACAAATTATAACGCATTTTAATTAAATTGTTGATCTTCTAAACAGTTATACATGTGTCTCCTTCTCGTGCAATTGGAACATAGGTTTGGAAAGAGCCTCACGGTCCTGCCCGAGGCCAGGGTTGCTCTGGTCATGAATTTTTCAAATCTCACAGACACCAGTAAGGTGAGATCGCAATCTCCTTGAAGAGTGCATGACAGTGCTTCATTGTCCTTATGTTGGACAGTTTATTAATGTTTGGTGTATAGGTCAAGCTTTTTACTGCCTATAAACCACAGGCACTGGGAACTGATAATTGAAGGCTGTGTTGTCATGCCTCCCTTCCATCGTTACTTTAGCCCCAGTAATCACAGATGATTTTACCTTTCCTTACAGGTCATATTTTCTAAACCTCCAATTGTTATTCTTCTCTGGACACTTCTTGGTTTGTTCATATCCTTCATAAGTGCATGACCTAAGCTGGAATGCAGTGTAGTTAGCTCAAAGATGTTTTTCATCTGAGGTGGTCTCTGTTCTTTTCCTAGAAAATCATCCCATTGAGAAAGTCAGAGCACTTCTGTACAGCTATGTTGTTATCTGCAGGACCTATACATCTCTGCACCTTAACTCTTGACTGGAAGAACTGAGAGTGTTCTTGGAGCCTCCAGACCTTATGAGGTAAGTAATTTCACCGGTTGCTTTCAGAGTCCAGAGTTGTCAGGATCAAAGTTTAGAGAGTTTAAATGGAAATGGAAACAGCTGAAATGAAAAGCATTTTGAAATGCATATCCTATCCCTGGCTGTGAATCACCTAAGAAAGTACTTGTGTCTCAAGGGGAAAATAGGATTGGATGTGAGAGCTCCGCTCTGTGCTTTGAAAAAGTGCTAGGTAGCAAAAAACATTGTTATCGTTAGAATTCACCAAGAAAAAAGTATGACTTCGAACAACATCCAAAACAGTAGAATGGAACCTTAAAATCCGGACTAAAATGCTTGTAAAATTTTTGTGGAATCTTAATGGGAATGCTACTGAAGTCGTAGAATTTATGGACCTGTAACTCACAGATTATAGTCCTAACACAATTTCAGGCATGATGGGTGAGCTGACTTGTCTTTGTAGTTACTGGGAGTTTAGATCTGTATCTTAAGAGCTGATACATATATTTCTGTGTTTAGGCTAATTTTCTCCCTAAATTTTTGGTGGTTCTTATTGGCCTCTGGAAATAGGGATGTGTCTTTTAAAACACAAATTAAGAACTTGCAAGTTATTGCCAAGTACAGCAAATACTCTGATCTTGAGAACAACCATCTCTCTACATTAGAAACTTAATCCTCCTTCTAATATAAAAGGATCCATTTCTGGTGTACTGTATTTAATGTTAATGGTACGTTAACCACAGAGTATAACAGCTTCTAAAGACTGACACATTGTTTTACTTTTGTGCCTATTGTCTTACGTTTGTTTTGATATTTTCATCTCAATAAAAAATTGTAACATAGAAACATTGTTTCTGAAGGGCATTTTTGGAGTTATAGTGTAAGAAAATCTCAGTATCGTGGAACTTCTTAAAAAAGAACCTTCTTTAAAAAGAAAAATGTTACAAGCCTAGTTCCCGTGTTTCTTAAGGCTGGGAAAGTTAGCTCTGTTTTCGCTACTGTGTTTGTTGATCTTATTTTCAAACAAAGGCTGCGTCTGATGACATTCATAGCAGTAACATTTCAAAGCCATTTAATTAGAAGAATGAATCACTCTGAAGACAGGACTGTAGCTGCTCACGGAGTTCTTTGCAGCATGGTGGTAGATGAAATGTAGCATGTCGGTTAAGTTATAACACTTCAGAAGCATTAGTATGGGGCTGTCTCCTACTGAAAGTAATCCAGGGCTGCGTTTGTAAATGCCTGTATTGAAAGTTAAAGGTACTCTGTGGGTAAGATTTTAACAGTTGTCTAGGGATTTGGATTCCCAGAACAGCTACTAAAATGTGATTATTGTATTTGAACATAGCTGATAAATAACCTTTGGAGCTGCGGTCTCTACTTATTAATACAGCTATTAAGAGAGAAAGCACCTGAGAATTCTCTGGCTGGAATGATACATGCTTTTCGTGAAGGATTTTGATAAGCGATTTGGCTTTAAGTGTTTTCCTATCCTCTGGGAAGCATTACAAAAAAAAAAGTGTCTGTGAATGTTTTGTTTGGCATTAATATAAATGTCTATGTTTTTGGTAATGTGCTGGAGGAAGAAAACACTCACGTAAGTGAAATAGTGCTGATGGATGTAATTTGCACTGAGGGATTCTTTTTTTTTTTTTCTGTAAGTGACACACACAGTTTAGGAAATAATAACTATAAAGACCCAGTGATTTTTGCATCTAAAACGTATGTACATACTTTCTGCTTGGAAGGCTTCAGCTCATTTGACTGGAATTTAGGAAAGACTTGGTCTTTGAAGTGCTTCTTGTTGAAGTGTTTGACTAGTTGGTTGTCAGCTCTGCATCCAGGCAGAAGAGGAAAAATTCACAGGTCCAGTTTCTTGCTAACGAAAACCTAACTGGTACTACTGAAAGTAACCATTAATATCTCATTAATATCTTCTTTTTTTTCCTCCTTTTTCTAAAGGCTTACTGAGTTTGAGTCTTTTCTGATTTACATGTGCAGGGTGAGGCGGGAATACTTAAAGCACTCTGCTTTCTTTTAGATGAGGGAAGGCTGTTATTAGGTCCTTCTGAGCTGTCTCTTCTGTGGGCTGAAGAAGCTCAGATCTCTCAGCCTCACTTTAGAGGGAGTGTTCTGATCCTCAACCAGCTTGGTGGCCGCCTGATGAATTTTCTGCAGTGTGTCCATGTTGTTATATTGGAGGGAGGAGGGAGTCCCAAATGTGAATGCAGTCTTCTAGATGAGGTCCAGTAAGTATTAAGTAGAGAGTAATAATCACTTCTTTGATCTACTTGCTATGGTCCTGTTAATGCAGGTTGGGTTGCTGTTAGCTTCCCTATAGCTCTGGCTGGTTTAGCACTTTATTCCAGGATTCCTGCCAGGATCACAGCATGGTTTTCTTTGTATTCATAAGGAAAAAAATATATATATATAATGCAGCTAGGGTAAATCCTGCCAAATCCAATAGGGTTTGTGAGTGTTTCAAGTACTGTGCTGCTTGATCCATAACTTAGAAGTGCTGAACTTTGTTCTGATGTCTTGGTAGTGATGGGGTTGTAGTATGCAGGAACAGTATACCTGTCAGCGGTTTAATGGGTGTTCGGCCCAGTTCCATGATGAATGGGACGGGGGACCCACGGACCCACATCCCGGGAAAAGGGGAAAAAAAGGGTAAGGAGATGGGCCTGAGGGCAAAGAACAGCGGCAACATCTGAGGAGAAACAAACTAATTTACTAAATAAGATGTCGGAATGCAAAACAACACACTGTAATACAATATAATTACAGTTTAAGCTGATAAATCCAAGACAGTGAGAGAGAATGTCCAAAATCAAGGTAGGCCTTACTCTACTACCGACGATAGGATGGCTGGGGAGTGAGATGCTGCCAGGATGAGAGGCAGGCAGGAAGAGAAGGGACGAGGTCTCGTGATCTGCAAGTTTTTATCTTTTCCCTCTGGCCGGAAATGGTAACAGAGGGGCAAAGTACCCTGGGGAATGTAGTAGTCCTTCTCTTCTGAGAACTAGGTACATACACTACATGATGTTATGATGTGGAATACCAATAACTGAAAATCATAAAACCATGACAGTACCCTAATCTGATCATAAATCACAATGATGTCTGGGACCTCATTCTGTTGCAGTGATGACTATGGTAAATTCTGCTTCTGATATATCAGAGACACTTTAGGTAGTCTTTGAGTCTCACAACGATAAAATAATTCAAGATGTATTTTACTACCAGTCACATGGTCATGTATTGAGGGAGCTGATAATCTGTATATGGGGTTGATGTGGGGATGTGCCCTTCTCAGACATTATGGACAAATAGACACTTCACTGTTGCTTCTTAATGTCTTCTTATGCTATTCGATGCATAATTACCTAGTCCCAACACATCTAGTTGAGACATGTTTTTAAGAGACATGAGTCAGTACTCTATGTTTTCACTCACTGCATTGTGAGTCATTACACCCACTGTGTTATTAAAAATGCAGAGACAGACCTCCATCTGGATATTGTTAAAAGCACTGTGACGACTTGCTTAAGAAGTGCATTAACTGAACAATTCAGTTGAAAGAATATCTGAATAGAATGGTAAAATGAACCCTAACTGTTTGGTTTCACAGTATATTATTACTGGTACTCCTGTCTGAAACTGTGACCCTATATTGTATTAGAGTATCCATTTGGTACAGTTTGATGAACACACTTGCAGACTTCTATAAAAGCTGTGCCCATAACTGTTTTTTTTTTTTTTTTTTGGTCCAAACTAATCAGCACCGACTGTTTCTCTAACACAGTAAGGAAGTAGACAGTATTAAGATAGATTCTGCTCCAGGAGGAGATGGGCGATCTCCATCACCCTGTGTAAGGGATGAGGGGAACTGGTGAGACATTGCCCATTCAGCATCCTAAAAAAACCTCGGACTTGGAGAAGTGCTGTCTGTGAGCTCTATTTGGCAGATTTGCACTTCGAACTGGGTTGTGTGCACGATTCCTTATAAACTCGTGTGTTTGCTTTCCTGCCCCCTACATAATTACTTTAAGAACAATGGGTAAGAGCCATCTCTTTGTACTGTTGGCAAAATGGAATCACATTCACTTAGTATTTTGAGTGAGAAACATTGTGTATGAAAAAAAATTATTTAAACCTCAGCCTGAAGTTACAAGTATCAATATGGTAAATAAACACTGCTATGTTAACATAATATTTTAAAGTTGTTCAAGATTATCTTTGGCAAGAAAACAAACTAGCACTTAATGTTTCTTCTCTCACTATAATGGCCTCAGTCTTAAGAAATACCAGCTTGTTTTTTTTTTAAGGGGCAGTCCAACAATTTCAAAATAGATGGCAAAAGTCAATCTTTGTGTTTGAGTCATTGCTTTGCTTAGTCTGTGACTGTGATCAGAGTATGTATTGCTTATAAGAAATAATTTGATTGATGTTGCTGGGTGTTTTATACTTGCAAAAAATTTTGTTACGCTTCGGAAGTTTTTCCGCGGTTCCTGTTTTTTTATAAATATCCATGTGAACTGAACTGAATATAGTTCTGATCCCCTTCAAAAGTTTTGCAAACAAGAATGATCCAATTTAATGCTATCCCGTTGTACAGGTTTGATGTTTACATGCCCAAGGCTAGCTTTTTGTGAATGCATGTGGTGCTGGAGTGGAACAAGAATTCTGAATTGCAGAGGGTGAATGGAAATGCAGCTTGGTAATGTTGGAGTGAATATGTGGCTGCATGTAATTGATCAGGATGGGGAACTTCTGTTGGAATGCTGATGGAAAAGAGCAGAAATGGTAACTAATAGGAATGGCCATGAACTGGTGAGTCCTCTGACAATCAGAGCAGTGCTCAGACACTGATATGCTTGGATGGGGTTGCCATGGAAAAGCTGGCTTTTCAAACTATGTTATTGTTCATTGGTAGATCAGCATGTTGTGTTAGATCACAGACTGCATATGGGAAAAAAAAAGTGTGTTAGACTGTAGTGATTTTTTCCAACAGTTTGATTTTCTGTCTGACCATGTTTATTAAAGATTTCAAATGAGAACTTCCAAGATTCTATTCTAGAAGTGGAAAAAACAAATGAACAAAAAATAGATTTAAATTGATCATATTATGAAAATCAGAGGTTCCACACATGCTGGGATCAATTTGCATTGTGGTTTAATGAAATATTAAATTCAACTTTTGGATTCCTACGAGTGGTTTAAAAATGTGTTACTGTGTGACCCAAACCTTTGATCTAGTATAACATTGCTCTGATCTTTCAGCTTTGTTTAAACCATTTAATTGGGTTATGCTTGTACTGGCTAGAATTGTCTGTTAGTACTCAGTTACTTTGTATAAAAACAGGAATCATCTGTCCTCTAAGCAGTCAACATAAAGCTCACAAAAAATTATAAATCCAATGTACTTGGTAGTTTATACTGCTACTGTTTCAATCAATGCAAAATGTGATTGGCATTCAAAATGTGATCAAGTTTCCACTACTGGCTGGCTCAACAGGATGTTCTATGAAGAATTTAGCTGTGGTCCAAGTGATTGAGTGAGACTTACACAATGTGATTACTGGAAACAAATAATCTCGTAAAGCTAACTCATTCCAGTGCCTCCACTGAAATCAAATGAGTAATACCAGTTGAGGTGGCATGCTTTATCTTAAGGAGAACATAAGGTGGAACAACCATTACTGTAGTTACTGGAAACAAAAAGACAATGGAAGCTTTGATTATTTTACCATCAATGAAAAGGAACCAAATTATTTTAAAAAGATAGAATAGTCCCCTTTTTGCTTGACTTTATGGAACTACAATAGTTTGACTGAATTCAGAGAAAAAAAACTCAGAAGTAATAAAAGAATCTACTGTCTTTTGCTTCTGAGTTCAACTTAGGTCACGCTGAATATTATTTCATGCCCTTTCTCTAGTGGTTTGTGAGTGCTTTTCAAAGCCAAAATATACGTTTTAGGCTGATTAATGGTCTGCCCTTAGATGAGGGCAAACAGTTAAATATTCTGAGGTTGAACACAAAGTGAATTGAGAGATCTCCAGCTTAGCTACAACATCCTCCTCACAACAGGAGGAACTCTGTCTCACTGTCCCTATTGCCTTTAACCAAGATTTTGTGTTTCCCTTGAGTCTACATCAATCATGGTGCAAAATTAATAATAGCAATGTATGTTCACTTAAAATATATTTTAGAGAAAGTGTGGGAGTGAGCCAGCAATGTAGGATCAAAGAAATCTCCATAGATCTGTAATACTCCACAAATCATGTAGTGGGGAAACTGAGTACATGAATGTAGGGGATGTTATATGCAGTGTATACATCTGTTTTCAACTAATTTGAAGTTTGGATTACTGCAATGTAAATACATACAAGTATATTGAGATTAATTTTACAGTGTTATGGAATTGGTTTATTGCTTTGTATCATAAGAAGCAGCTGAATGAGCTGAAGAGTACTGCAAAAGACCAGTGTTTGTTCTCCCTTTTTGTTTCTAGCTTCTTTCTGAAGTAACAGAATGAATGACATAATTCTGAATCAGGATTTTCTTGTGAACACCTGACCTACTTACTTCACCAACAACTTGATATGAGAAGAGCTCGTTCTGGAAAATGCAGTGTAACACAAGTTATTGTTCAAGTCATTTAGAAAGAGTTCTCAGGAGTAACATTCCAGTGTAATTGCTCATGTCTGTCAAAGGCCTGCCCTAAAAGCATTGCTTAACTTTGTCCTGCTGCCAACTGGCTGGAAAAGAGTGGAATTAATAAAAACCAATGTATTCAAAGCCTGTACTACCATATTTTAAACATGTCATGAACATAT
Organism: Numida meleagris; assembly: GCF_002078875.1. Lineage (NCBI taxonomy): Eukaryota > Metazoa > Chordata > Aves > Galliformes > Numididae > Numida > Numida meleagris. The sequence goes on along the minus strand of NC_034413.1, from coordinate 14,689,747 downwards.
CATCACCAAGGTTTAATTTGATAATAATAATCCGGATTTTTAAGTTTGTTGTTTGTTACCATAACAGTTCTGTTCCCACCAACGTTACTGAGAAATTTGACACCAAGAAATTTGTTTCTAAGTTGTCAAAATCTGTACAGTCTTTACTGAATAATTTGTTACTTTCAGTGCCTCATGCACCTGGAATAGTTCTGGTACCATTTGTGCTCCCTGCTGTGAGAATAGCTGTCAAGTGAGTAGCTGTCTATCACATAGAACCTATTTATCTTTATTCATATATTTAATGATATAATGGAGGAAAAAAATGCCTTCCAAAGCTGGAGAGTAAATGGTTATATATACATGCTATTTTGAGGACACAGAGACTATATTCATTATTTGAGTAATCAGGCACCACCACCCCTCCTGATGCAGGATAAGAGCTATCTGTGGAAAGCCAAGTGGTGCTGCTTTCCCCCCTGTGACTTACAGCTCTGCATTGCATTAATACATCCAATATCCTCAGTAAGTTCCCAGCTACGCTCATACTAACTGCCACAAGCTGCTTGCAATATGAAGACAATGGAATTAGGAGAATATCATGCTCCTGGCTGCTCTGAGGACCAAAATTTCAGAAGAGCATGGTTATGGGCTGCTGCCAGAGCTGTTGTGATTCCTGTGTATGACACTGCCTGGGAGTAATGGAGGCACTGGGCTGAAATCTGCTGTACTTACCATGGCCCTCTTCCTGATAAATGAAGTGTTTCTGTTTATAGAGCTGTCAAATCTAGTACTGCCACTTGCCCTCTAATTTTGCAATCATATCTAGTAATTTTGCTCTTTCAGAAGTATTCATAGGACATCCTGGTTTATACAGGAGGAGGAAACAGTATATTAAAAAGCAAAAAACAAAACAACTAAAAAAACCAAAACCCCTCTTCCTAACTTTCTTTATCTGTTGCTAAAAATGTATTCCTACTAATGGAAAACTTCTAGGCCTATGTCTAGAATTATATTTTATCTCAGAATCTAACCAAGTTCATGTATCTTAAAAAAAAGACATTGGGTATTGTTAGCGAAAATATCTGGGTAAATGACTACGTGCATATAATACAAAGGATGCTCTGAAAGTAATGCCTCCAAAATTATCATGTTGGCCCATGACAGAGGCTGATGTTGGTGGTATGGCAGTAGAAGTTGAACCTTACTGCCAATATTCCATTACATTTTGTTGCCGTGTGACAGATGGCAGCAGAGGGGCAGTCTGACACAATGGCATCTGACATGGAAATGCATATGAAGAAAAGGTGTGTTGTTGAATTCCTTAATGCAGAAAAAAACTGTACCCATTGACATTCATTAATGCTTGCTGAATGTTTATGGATACCAAACAGTGGATGTGAGCACAGTGAGGCAGTGTGTGGGGCGTTTCAGTGGTGGCAACAGGAGGTCATCTCCGCTCGTGCAGATATTTATGAGCACAGCATTCAGGCTCTTATTCATTGGTGGCAAAAAAATGCATAGCTAATGGTGGTGATTATGTTGAAAAATAGAATTTTGTAGCTGAGAATTTGCTCTGTCAAATAGTATTATTGTGCTTTTGTATCTGTTTTAATTTCTATGGGAATACATGGTAGGCATTACTTTTTGAGCTACCTACAAGGTTTCTGTTAAATGAAGATGTTATATGCAGAAAGCAAAGTCACACAGTTTCAGAGTAATTTACTACTAAGAATAATGGGAATGTAGCAAAAGCAGGCAGGTTTTTCTTCACAAGATGTTGATGTTAACTGCCCTGTGCACAAAAATTAAAGACAAAATTTATGTATGCTTCTTAGGGAGTTAAGTTCCAAGGGTCAGCTTAGAGATGCTGAATAGGCATCTGTGGTAAATAACAGGCCATTTGCCAGTACCAGTCTTTGCAGGCTCTTAGTGTTATGAAGTATAATGTGGTATGAAACTGTTTGCCCCACTGTGAAAGAAAAGTCAGGTATCTTCTATCTACTGTGGACAAAAATGTAATGCGGTGGTTGTGATGAAGAAGCCTGTCAGGTTTGTTTATGTGCAAAGTATTTTGAAGTACCTCACTTGAAACAGTGTTACAACATACAGAACAGTAATTTTTAGAGAAATGGAAGTGATAAAATTTTCCCAAGTTGAAAATAATTTCAACTCAGAATGCATGGGAGTGCCTTAAGTTCAGGATCATCTTCATATATGTGTGGACTGGTAAATTCTTTAATCTTGTGGTCATTCTAGCAACTGAACCTTACTAACATCTATGGATGTTTTGAGTGTGCCATTGTGATTACTCATTTCAGCTAAAGAGCAGTGGAGAATTTCCAGTTTGTCATGGGTTTAGCTGTTATGATTATATTATTTATGCATTAGTCACCTGTGATTTTAATACCCTTTGGTCTCTGTTGAAACTATGTTATGTGTCTATCTTTTAAACTGTGGAATCTAGGAGTGCTTTACCAAACATACTTTTAGAAGCTGTCAACATTGTTTGATAGTTCGGGATTCTTCAGAACAAATAGAAGGATGGCAAGAGTATACATTCATTGGTATTATTCTAATATCTAATACTAGCCAGAATATCCAGAGTTCTTTTTTTCCTTTAAAAGTTTTGAAGACATCTCTTTTCCTTATTGACACGTTACCATTTTCAATCCCCCCGCCCCCAAAATGAAATTGAGACTGAAAGTTGAGGCGGCTGTCTAAGAGTAGGGAGAACTGTTTTTGGAAAGTGGTGTGTGACTCAAATACCCACTAAATTAAAAATTGCTGACTCTTGGTCTCAGTGGTTTGGCCTCTCCCCACATAATTGAATGGACTGGATGAGAAACACTGAATCATGCCTAGTCTGACAGGAATGACTGAGCAAGAGCTGCCAGTATGAGAGCAGGATGGCCATGGCATGCTCTGGAGAATAACGTCTCTGTCACTTTAAATCTAATGGGCACTGATGGGAGAGACTCTCAGGAGCTGGGTGAGTCCATCAGACCTCAGGGCATGGGGCTGCCCCTGAAGACTTGTATCTGCATTCCAGGCAGGGTTTAGGGAGTCACACTGAACCAGGGAAAACTGGCAGGCTAGGATATGAGGACTTTTTTGAACACGTAAGCTATGTGCTTAAATATTTGATTTTGTTCCTAATGAATCATGTCTTGGCTTGAAAAGGCTGGTGCTGCTGTAAACCACTGTTGGCTATAAAACACTTATCCTGGAAAGTCTCCTGTGATGCTGAGATTGAGTGGGATCTAGTGAAAAGCCATGGTGAGAAACTAGTGCTGGTGCCAGTATCATCATGGAATGATGCAGCCTGTGACTAAATAGCTACACTCCCAGGCAGATTGCCAAAAGCTTGGGAAAGCACTGTATGACACAACTCTCAGGTTTCTGTTGGCTCTGCCTTCCGGGTTTGTACATGTACATTTTTTTCCAGTCCCAGTCACCAAGGATCTAACTCAGCTGCCATGAAATGCTAAGGTGAACTCCTTCAGAACTCCCCTTGGTGCCCTGCCTACTTAAGCTGCACAGTTCATCTGATCACGTTAACTGACAAGTGGTGGCTTAGAGCACCACTGACTGAGTGAGACTGTGGAGCAGCAGGCATGTGTATTTGTGTGTGGATATGCGTGAAACTGGGTATGCATACAGTGAAATGCTGCCAAGCAGCAGCAGAGCAATCGAACAAGGAGCTTCTGTTATCTCTTCTCTTGAGGATCTTGTTATAATCAATATATAATCACTGTGAGAAAGAAGCAGAAGATTCAGTCTTCCTAGAATTCATGCATATATTTAGTAACAGAGCTGGATGTCTTTCCTAGTATAATGAAATTTAAGCTGGATAACAATGATAAATATCAATGCACGCTGAAAACCTGAATTTTTGTTTATTCAGTTAACATCACTTACTCATTTTTAGTTTTCTCTTCAGTGCCTGAACATGAAAGCACAGATGTTGGAGGAGAGGGGAATGAATGTGTGGAAAAAGAGAAAGAAACCTATTAAGTAGGAGTGTTCTGAGCATACTGAAAAGTCTTCCATCTGAGGTTTGAAGAGCTGGAAATTTGTCAGAACTGAGTTCAACCTCGAGCTTACACTCAGCTGATAGATATGTTAAGCTGGAGAAAATTGATGTGTATGACAATTGATGTGTATGATAATTTATAGTAGATTAATCTCAGCCTAAGATCAGCTTGCACACATGCTGGTGTCTCAGAACTCACTCCTATTTTGGTTTGTCATCTTGGCAGGGATGTACAGGAATAGATTTGGAAACAAAATATTTTTTTTGACCTCTAGAGGGACCACCAGGACCAGAGATGAAGCCTGCCATAGGCTGGCAAGCAGCTCAGCCCATTGCTTCCTCTCATTACCTGCTCTGTCAGAAGACAGCACCCTGCCAGATCAGCAATAATGAACTAGTGAAAAGAGGGCAACTGTGGGAAGTGAAATTTTGACTCTAATTAGATGGGCAGAGTGCTGGGACGGTGAGAAATCCTTTCCTGCAGTACTCTTATGTCTCCTGCACTGTCCTGTTCCACGCTCAGGGAGGGGAATGCAAACAGAACATTGCACTCATTAGGGTTATGACTCTGTTGTTTGTAGCTGTGGTTCAAACCACTTTGAACCACCATCCCTCTCCAGTCTGACCTCTTCTACTGCAGTTAGGGCTGGGTGAGCCCTCAGAAAACTATGGGTTACGTGTAGTCTGGGCACTCTTATATCATTTTTTTTTCTCTGTCTCTGATTTAGATGGTTGCCCTGCTATGTTGAGTTAGGGTAGAAAACTTAGTGCTTTCACTGAAAATGGGAAATTGCTCACTGACTTCTCGTTCAGTACAAATCAATGCAAACATGATTTCCTTGATTCTGTATCTCTGAATTAGTCTGAACTTGCTCTTCATCATGACTACCCTCCTTCAAGCAAAGTTTTGCATCGTTTCACCTACTCATCTCCACTGTGTTTCTGATTTATTTACTTTTATTAAATATTTACAGTTAAATGCTTTGGCTACATTTTAAGCTTTTTAATCTCAAACCCGCATAGTGGGAGAAAAAAACATACAGATTTCATCTGGAGACTGAATGTCCTTCATGAAGACCATTTGGTGATGGTGAGAGGAAATCATGCTACCCTTCAAGTAGAAAATGAGCCTTCCGGCTGGAATCAACATCCCACTAAGAATTAAAATGTTACACTTAGACCTCTGCATGTTTATCGTAATCCATGACAAGTTTCTCTGGAATAAATACACTGGGAGAACTGAAGAATTTTGTCTGCTTTAGAAATATAGAACAGTAGTTGTCTTGCAACAATAAGGCAGTTTAAATCAGTAGGAATTATATAGCACATTTTCCTGTGTGTTTAGTAAACAGGAAGAAAAAGGTCAAGATGCTTAAGGAAAATGTAGCATGTATATATGTGATTGAAGAACAATTGAGATTTTTTTCTCTGATAGTGAAATACAAGATGAAATAAAAAGCCTATGGGAAGGAAAGTGCAAAGCTTCCTTGCACTTGGTGCATTGAAATCTTCGTGCATTGAATGCTCCACTTATAGCCTGTTTCACAGGGTGCTCTTTTTTATTGCTTTTTACCACAGGATGTTAATGTTTCCTCTTCCAATATTGGCTTTCATCTTCTTTGGTAGCTTGAGCTGAATTTAGCTCCTTTCAACTCATATTTACAATGCAAAGTATTCCTTTAGGGCAAAATCTTTCTTTAAATTTCGTTACAGTCTCTGTTCACCAGCAAATCCAAGTCCTATGTGACATAATAAATTGGTCTGCTGCAGTTAATCTTCAGTATCTCCACTGAATCTGAATGTACCCAAAGCAAAATCTTGTTTGGCCCCTGACAGTTTGGAGAGAGCCTCCCTCTCCCACCTTGGCTTGCTCAAACTGGTGGGGAACAGTCCTCTCTTCTGACAACAGCACATTTTGTGGCACTAACGAAGAACAGACTGCTTCATAAATGAATCTCTCCTGATTTTGTCCATCTCCAAAGGTATTCATCTGGATTTTAGTATTGAATTTCCGGTAATAAGTCTTGCAATGCAACCCAAGGTAAAAGGCTTTCACTTAAAGAAATGGACTCCTGCACTTTGGCATGGTCTGTTCTTGACCTACTGTGTATCTGAGTGTTACCCATGGGGCAGAGAAATGCTGAACTCCTGGTTGGTAAAAACTTCTTATTTATCTGTTTAACTTTCCTTATTTTATAAAAATTCTTTCACTCAGTATAGGCCTATTACTGTTCACCTTGCTGGTCTGCATGCCATTTCAAACAATGACTGATGCAACTTGGCTTTTCTGCATGCCTGGGTAGATGCAGTTCCTTTCTAGCAAGGAAGAGATGCCATCATGGAATGAGATTTGTTCTCCAGGAAACCTTTGATATTGATTAATTCCTGCTGTGAAGTATTCAGCTCACAGTTTCATTTCTTATGATCATAATGCCCAATGAACAGCTCAAGGTTTTATTTCTGGAAAACCACCTCATCCCTTCCCCTTATTACCATTTCATGCTCTGGCAGTTAGCTTACAGTCAGTGTATTGCAGTTTGTCACTCATAGAAGACAGTGGTGATGGAGGCGGTTGGTTTTTTTTTGTGCCATCCTGTTCTTGCAGCCTATAAAGTAACCAAGCAGCAGGAAGCAGTTTCATGGCAACAATTATATGCCCATTTTGAGCTAAGACTTTGTCCAAAAGCTCTGTCTTCTTTTATTTAAAAAAAAAAAAAAAATGCAAACAGCCCTATATAATGTCTTAGTTGTTTTGCAGCCATGCTGTGTAGGGTTTTGCAAGGGTCTGATAAACACTCCTTGGTGTTTCTCTTTTTTCTCTCATTCAATTATGTCATGCTGTCAAAGTGTTTGACCTCCACCACTTTCATTAAACCCTCCACCACTTGCAAAACTCTACACACAGCATGGCTGTCCCAGTTTTTCCTGTGCCCTGTTCTGGGACCATTGGTTTTCCACTGTTTCAACTGTTTTAAACAAAGAGACATCACGTTCAGCTGAGTGCAGTGTGGGTATCATAACCTGCAGCTTTGGAAAGTTGCTTGCAACTGCATTGTTGGCAACGTATCAAAATAGAATTGATGCTAGGGATGCCAAAATAACCTGTTTGACTGCTCAGCAGGGTTGCAATCTTCATTATTATGCACTGAATTTGTTACCTACATTACTGAACACGCAACTCATGCAGGCTTTTACTTGTGTGAGTCAGGAACACTCTTAGAAGCTTTTGCATAATTGTGTTCTCAATCAGCTAAATGCTCACAAAAATTTGATTTCTCATTGCTACTGCAGAGGAAAAACATGTAGGCACTTTTGATTGCTTTGTTGTTTTTTTCTGTTCCTTCTGTATTTTTAATTTTATTTTAAGAACAATGCACAGAGGTTATTTTTTCTTCTAGGATTTCTGAACTCTAGAATGCCAAAATCACAGCTCACAAGAACTACCCGTTCTATATTGATCTTCTGTCTTTAGCACTTCTTCTCTGTATACACAGACTTCCTTAGAGAGATTAGGAATTCCTTAATGTATACTGTATTTTTGCTATACCTCTTTATCTATATTTAACTTATTCTTTCTGTACATCTAAGTATTTCTGGCTTTGTATTTTGTATGTGTGTGGTTTTTTTTTTTTTTTAATTCAGAGTGGAAATGCAAAAGTACCTGATAACTTGGTTCCCACATCCAAGGAAAGTAAACCTGTTACTGCTGTGAACAAGTCACTCCACATTACATTATTGCCCATAATTTATTCTTTCTATAAAAAGGCTGACCTTAAATTCTCAATCAAGGAATGGAATGAACCTTATACTGACAGGTTGTATCATATTCACTCCTCTAACTTTCCATATGTATCCTTGCTGCTTCTAAAATAAAGCAACTTTGATCTGGCTGCCTCATATATCATGGACTTCTTTTTCTTCTTCCTCGGCAGAAATATTACAAGATTAGCATACCTACCTCAACCTTAGCTTCTGCTCAGGCAAATATCCATCATATATTCAGAGCTTGTCTGAAAGTTGTATGTCTCAAGCCCCTGATACATCTACTGATGATACAATATGCTTTCTTAGCATCTTCCTTTTCTTTTGCTTTTTTTGTCCATCAAACTCAGAGAAGGAAACAAGACTGATTCCTAGAGGATTTAGTTGTTAAATTGAGAAATGCAGTCTAGTTCTCCATGTTTTGAAGATGGTAAAGCGAGTGGTAAATAACAGTATCAGGAACCTGCATAGGTTCAGTGGCTTATCTCGGGGATCTCAGCAGCTGTTGGTGACCTGTACTGTGGGGAAGTCTCTAACATTTCTAGCTGTTGGTACAGATTACTACTAATATTTCCAGTATATTTAAAACTGGTCATTGGTAGGGCTGAGAACTATTTGTGTGAGGCTCTGAACCACATTCCTGACTCATAAAAAATCTACTGTTGTGGAATGTTTTGTCAGTGATAAATAAGTTTCTGTGATCCTAAGTTTTCAGTACTTTTCTTCTTGTACAGTCATTAAACGGGTAATAAAATTAATGCATCTATATAAGCATCTTTAAATTACAGTATGTCTATCATCATGTAAAACAAATATCTTCTTAATATTAGATTGCAGTATGATTTGCTGGTTTTCGTTTTCACAAAAAGGACAGAATCTACAGAGAATTAATTGCTGAAATTTCATGACCATTTTTGTCCAGTATGCAGAAACAGATTGTCCTAAAACTAGGCCCAGTGACCATGGCTCTGAGCACTAAAACTTTAAAGGTATGTAAATACTTCTGATAAAATTAATGGGTCACAATCTGAAGCACTGTAATAATAATAATAATATTTAATATTCAGATTTAAGGCATAAACATACTTTCACTTACTGTAGTTAATTCCATTCCTTTCCTAGAGGTTTCACCTCCAAAATTAAGTGCCAGAGTGCACTGACAGAAATGAGTGTCCATCAGTTAGGACTAGTAGCTCAGGCACAGGGACAGTAACCCCAGCAGGAGAGGTAGCTTGAACTTTTCCAGTCATCTTTACAGGAGGAAATCCAACTATACACCAGAGGAACTTGCACTATAAAATTTCACTCTACTTTTTAATTCAGATTGTAGGCAGATTTACTAGCTACTCTTCTATTTTGTTGTTATTTATTATTAGTATTATGGCAAGCTTTGTCAAGTCACAGAGGAGAATGCTATTATGCTGGGTACTGTAGAGATACATGCTGAGAAGAGGGTATGAAGAGCTATAGAATATTTAATTTTTCATTCTTTTTTCATTGATTTGCATTATATAATTAGAAAATACTCCTTAAATCTGTTGAAGATAACTTTTCAAGGGAAAGGAAGACGAATTCTGCACCTTTTTACTTATGCAAAGTTACTTAAGTAAATGCAAATATATTTTCCATATAGGAAGCTATGTTTTATTTGATGTTTCCAACTGGCCCAATTTTCACATTTTCCTTAGTACTCTTGCACTTGTTTTCCTTCTGGTGCCTTCAGAGTCCCCACTTCATTTAGGTTCTCAGGTGGAAAGCAACAAAATAAGGTAAGGAAATTTTGAAAAAAAAAAAAAAAAGGTATGATAGGAAAAAAGCAATAAAAAGCCTGAAGATGGGAACAACAATGAAGAAAAACCGAGAGTTCTGACACTTCTTATTTACACAAACTTTTCTTCTGTCTTTCCTATGAAAGATTAGGAACCTGGCTTTGAACTCTTCATACAGATAAGATGGATGAATTTCAGCTAAGGATGGTGAATGTATGCCACTTAATCTGTTCATCTTTGGGGAATTTTTAGCATTGCTAGAAAAAAAAATATATCTCTTTCTAGATATACATTTATGCAATCAACATGTTAATTTCTTTACATCAGTGTATTTGAGGCAGCAAAATCAGCTTCTCAATAGTTAGAAAATATAAGAATTACTATCAGAAATTTCAGTATGCATTCAAAGAGTCTCTCACTAAGGGCTCTTACAGGATATCAAGGAGAAGGCAATGGCTGTAACTGGCTAAATATTAGAAAGAATGAGTAGGAATTAATGGTCAGTTTTGTCTGCAAAGGAAGGTCAAAACCCCCCACAAGGGGGTTGTGCTATTCTGCATATTGACAAATGATTTCAAAAGAGGATGAGAGTTTGCTGATGGTACTGAGTAAAAAACAACAACAACAAACCTGAGGCTGTTTTGAAGAGTTGCTGAAAGGTTTCATGCTAATATCATATCATTAAACGGTCGATGAAATTCATGTAAATATTTGTAAAGGTAACGCACATAGTAACATATATCTCAACTTCAAATACACAGTGATGAATACTGATACAGTTCAGGAGCCTGAGTTGGCAAGCCCATAAAAGTATGATATTAATGCTGAGTAGCCACTAAAAAAGAGACTGAATTTTAGGAATTATTGGGAAAATACTAAAAAAGAAAATGGGAGAATGTATATGCAGAACAATTATGTATATAAAGAAAAAGTAAATAGACCATGATTTTTCTGCATCGATAAAGAGGGATGAAGAATACGATAATCACATGAATAGCACACAAGAAAAATGGAAAGTATTTGCTCATTTTGTCCTTTTATCCAACAGCCAGGTGACATGAAATAAAATTATAGCTTTCTGACATTCAAAACTGATTAATGCAACCTGGAACAGGATTGACCAAACCTCCCTAGCAGGCTGGCTTGCTTTCTCACAGGATTCTTGCCTCATTCAGCACATGGAAAGAGCAGTGTATCCTTGTGTTGTTTCTTTCTCATTGCTCTGTGTGAAGCTTTTACCTGTACCTTTTTCAGTGCACTCTAGTTAAACCCTTTATGAAGACAAGAGTTTTCTCATGGGTCTCTGATGGTTACAAGATCTGTCTCTTCATTAATACTTGTCTTATCAAAGTCTCCAAAGTTGTACTGTCTTTCCCTTACGGAAGTGGAACCAGGGCAAAAAAGAAATACAGTTAGAATTGTTGTTGGGTGTCCAGTTTAAGAAAATTGGAAAGTTTTGCAATTCTTCCCAGAATTGCATGATAGCTCACTTGTACATATTGACAATGTTTCCCACTGGCATGAGTAACAGGTTCAACTGCTGTGTACTTCTCAGTATTGAGACTGTGATTCTGTCTTATTCAGAAAACAAAGGACTCAAATTTTGAACAGATATAAGATGGTGTTTCAGTGGACTAGTTGGAATATCACTGGACTTCTAGAAAAGGCAGGAGTACAACTGTGTTATCCAGCTTAATATGCAGCTGCAGTAACTGTCCCTATTGTAATGCCCTATCCTGTCCACTTCATATTTCTTGGCTCGTAGACAATGTCCTTCTTCACTACACAGCCTATTTCAAATCCACAGTGAGCCGTTCTCTGAAGTTGGAACAAGCGTGGCATCTCAGGACATCTGTACAGAGAAGCTAAATTAGGGATTTCAGGGGCACATTACTGATGTTATTCTTTGAGTCCCAAGGACTCATTTTAAAACGTGATTTCCCAACTTCAAGATGTTTGCTCCTCTTCTTTCACATCTTTTCTGTTATGTCCTGTATGGGAACTGCTGAGTCATGGCCTGAACCACTGATTGAGCACCTGGAGGAAAGACCCAGTCAGCCCTGGGAGCGCAGGTGAAGGCAATTCACCTGTGCGACCAGAAGGAGTGGAGCCTGGCTCCACCCCTCTTAGGCCTCACTGAAGGGCTGACTGCCCCTGAGGAAGGATCTCTTCCTGGAGATCCTGCCTTGGTGGGAGCCTTTCCCCTGCGAGCCCAAAATCTTCTGAGCCAGGTGAGCGCTCTATTTTCCTTCCACCTTTTTTTGTAATGCTATTTCCATCGCGTTAGTCCTTCTGGTTGCTACACGCCCTTTGTCCTAAACTTTGTTTGGATACATTTTGCTGGGACTTCCACAATACTGAAAAATTGACATTCATGACGTTCTCAAAGAGATCCTGTAGTTGTCCCTTCAGGTCTCTTAGGAAGCAATAGAAACATTTCTCATCTAAGAAAATGCTTTGCTGGGTGCCAAACCTTGAAATGATAAGTGCTCCTGCAGAGCCAATCAATACAAAACATACCAGAAGACCCAACTAACTTGACTAGTCTAGACGTAGAGCAAAAACTGTTGAGGTATGAGCTCTACAAACTTCAGGAAAAAAATCCTATCAGTGGACATCTGGAGATCATTTCATTTCTACCCTTCCTTTGCTGGTGTAGTATTCTCAGCTGTATTTTGCCTACAGCATATTTAGATAAGCCCCATGCTGACTAAACTGGTCCATATACTGGGAGGCCTTACCTGGTCCTATGTGGTCCTTTACGGAGAGGAGCTCTTTGAACATACTGTAAGTTTAAAAAAGTTATATTGTATTGAGCTTTTGTTTAGCAGACAAATAAAGACTGCCAACTGGACTGCACTCAGGGGCATGTGAACGTGCCTCCATGGCTCCGTTAGAAAATACTAGAATTACAAACATTGTATGGAACTTTGGAGCAAGTTAGCAGATACTGTTAATAGTACTAACTCCTTCCTCACACAAGGCTAAATGGAGCATGGATTGATACAGACGAGAGAGTATTTGTATGTATACTGCACATTTTCTTTGGAAACTACAGCTTTATAGCCTAGTGAATAAATAAATATACTGACTCCTCAGGATCACAATAAGTAACAGACATTTTACTTAAGATTGCACTTCACAGCTTCATTGTAATTTGATTATTCTGAAATACTACATTCATTTCTACACTGTACCATTTAGCTACTGTTATAAAGAACTGTATTCTGTTTTGTAGGAAATATGGAAGGTTTCATGAGATAATATGGTCCTGCTTGTTTATTTGGTTGCTTGAATTACTTCCATGGTGATGCTTTAAGTATTTAATGTTTTTTATTGATATTTCCATTAAGCTATGGATTATAATGAGCTATAATCCCAGTCGTATATGAATATATCTTTCTTCCCAGTGTCCTCCTTTTGGTGAACTATAAACCATGTGGATTATGTGAGATTATATCACTTTATTGCATAAATGACTAAAGGCTGAGCCTTTCTTTCACTATGCTTGTGTTTTGGTGCTGTTGTTTTGCTGTTTTCTTTCTTTTTTTTCCTTTATTGATAAAGAATACAACAAATGTTGATAGAAGAAAATTTAGGTCTAACTCAGGAAAATCCTCTAAGTACATGAAAGGAATTTGGGTTGCACCGAACATGAGGAATTTCTTGATGTTATAAAGTTACTGGCATGGGATCATTGACAGGCATGCTGTGAATGAATGTTCTGGAATGAGACTTCATTTTAGGGATTACCAGCCGTTCAGACTCGCCTCTTCCAGTTGCACGGAACTGATCCTATATTAATGAACTGCAACTAGTTCATGATAGAGGCAGTTCAGAGTCTGGCTACATAAATCTAATCTTTCTAATCAGATAATCTGATAAATGTCCTTGCTGGAAGTGTGGAATTGTGGAATGCTGGGTGGAAGGGAAAGGCTGGAATCCTTTTAAGCCTAATTGCCTCCTGTGTGCTGTTATTTTTTTTCATGACATAACTAGCAATTGGAGATGAAGTGTGGTGTGTAGTCTACCTTTTTAACTTCAGTTTAGCCCTGCTTGGAAAAGGAAGAAAGGTCATTAATCCTCAACTGTATTTATGTGCTTAGTACCCCACAGTCATAATGCAAGCCCGCTTACCATTATTCTGATGTTGCTAATTGAGAGGAGCTCAACAGATGTGCCTGGTATTCTCTGAGGTTCAGCTCATATCTAGTTTCCAGCAGAGTTTTATGAGAAACATGAAGGTCAAGTAACTTCCCCAAGGTTATGCCATAAGTGGCTCAACTGGGATTAGGACTCAGACTGTCCTTACTCCTAATCTTTTGTCTTATTAATTACTGCAGTCTCTTTCTACAAATACCTAGCAAGTTCATGTTTGTAGATTTACAAACACAATGCTACGGTCAAACTCAATTGAGGGAATAGATTTAATGAAAAGGCAGATAATGAAATAGCTTTGGCGAAGGAGACTCAAAACTGAAATGAGAAATAATTAAGACTGGATTTTACTTATGGGATCTATCATTCTAATGGCAATATTTTACTTCTCTCCTTGATCTCTTATTTCTCAAACACACACGCATCTGGTTACTCTCCCTTATCACCTGCCACTACATAAGCTACCAAAGATCATGAGATTTTCTGAAATTTTGGAGTCTGTATTTAGTTTTATTATGTCTCCAAAGAAATTGGTTGAGTGGATATGCAGAAGGAAATGGTAACAAAGTGGCTGTGACTTGGTTTCTTTGTCCTTTTGTAGAACTCCTCTTTGTTATACACATAATTAAGTTGTTTTCTTGATCTGTTGTGAGGGATGAAGTACCCTGTCTTAAAGAGGTCAACTAGCAACAGATTTTTTTTAGTTAGGATGAGGAAAATCCCTGATTTTTCCCTATCTGTATCTGAAAATTGTAATCAGTATTATGGAACATCAAACAGTTTATAGTGCCAGCTGGCTTTAATTAAAGGCTTATTTTCTTCAGTACAAACACACTTCATTGCAGAACAACAAACATTCACACCAATAGACTGCTCTGTTTCTGTAAACAGGGATGGGTATAATATGCTTGTCTGGAGAATTGCTTGGAAAGCCTTGTGGGATACAGAACTAAAATAGTAGCTAACACATATTACATGGATTAAGGAGTGAAAAAAGAAGTCTTTACTGAGCCTGTTGTGAACTGCATCAGCATAGGGTAACTTATCTCCAGTCATTAGGTAATGAAATCCAAAGCCACCGGGCACAATTAAAAAGCAACCTGACACCTGCTGTTTCCAATACATCTTCTGAAATACCTAGAAAGAGACAATGAATTTTATCAAGGGATTGAAAGATTTTCCATTGTATGTTCGTACTTCAAAATTAGTCCAGTACTATATGACCAGGAATGCTGCATAAAAGGAGTTTGATCTTTACTTCCACTTTTCAGAAGTCAATACTTGATATTAATAATCTCAGGGAAAGTGCCAAAGATGAATGAATGAATGTGGAAACTGGAATCATTTGCAGTGTGACTAAATGCGATGACATTGCTGTGGGTCTATGCAGAGAAACTTCTGTTGTGCTACCGCCTTTGGCAGACCTGAACTGCAAGGAGAATTCGCCAGCTAAAGACACAAAATGCAAGATAACTCAAAGAATTGCTGAGCATATAAAATCAACAGATTAAGGCTAATATCTTGTAAATTCCATCTTAAACCTCACTGGAAGCCAATAAAACAGATTAAAACTAGATGAAATGGGAAAGGCTTTGGAAAGGCTTTTCAAGAATTTCCTAGTAAATATCAAAGAAGCTATGTTTTGGCTTAGAATAACTTGGTGATTTTAAATGTTTTGGTTTGTGTATCTGTACCTTCTGAAGTGAAAACTAAAACCCATCTTGCTAAAGAAAGCAAGATCAGTAATCAGGAAATATTTTGCAGTGTTGCAACAGAAAGACAGTATATGCAACGTTCTGTGGTTTCTAGTTGGTTTGCCCACCAAGAGTAAAATCTTCTCCATCTTGAGAAAGGCATGAGGATTGCCTTGTTCCCTCAGCATCTCTGTGCATTAAACCTTTCTGGGTTTGCCAGGCCCTCTCATGTCTCACCTAGGCATTTGAGATTGCAATTTCTTGGCTACATGCGGCTTCACTACTGATAAAAATGGCCTTGGGGTTCTCCATTAGTATCTGCTAGTGCAGAAGATCTTCTTATGTTACGCAACTAATCCTGCTAGCTCAGCTCTCTGTCACTGAAAGCTACAAAGTCACAATATCTCCCACAGTCATTTCTGCATCTCTTTCTCAGTTGTTTGTCCATAACTCATTTTTTCAGAGGGTTATGACCTGACATCTGAGCTAGCTGATCAGTGTAACCTGTCTCAGTGCATGGGAGATGGGACAGGATGTGCTGGGTGGCTTAATACCTTTTAGTTGTAATGATGCTTTCTCTAGATTCTTGCTCTTGAGTGTTGGTTCCTGTCCCTGCCTAAAGTCCTGATCCAATTTGTTGATTTTGATTCCTCATCCTAGTTCCTCTTCCTGTGATTGCTGGTTCCTAATCCTGCCCTTGATCCTTGCTGCCTTGCTTCCCAGCTCTTGCCACTTTCTTTTCTGGCCCTGGTTTCTGCTTTGAGTTAGCTTGTCTGACTTTATTTCAGCTGTAACTGCTCCTCATCCTGAAGACACTTGCATACATTGAGACTAAAATTACAACAAACCAAGTCTGGTCTTCACATAACAATGCAAACTCTTTAGTTTTCATATGACTGAACTTAGCTGAGGACAGAGTGCAGAGAATGATTCAGTGGTATTAATACTGCCTAATCCAGAAATAGATATGTGGAAGTTCTACTTCTGGTACCAAGGCAAACTACTTATTACATTTGATCTCATCTTTGAGCAGATTAGTCTTGACTGAGGTACTTGTGGTAGAGCTGTAAATAAAGTGATAAACTATGTTGTTGGTTTTTTTCATGTTTCTAAGAATGCCACTTCCATCTGTTGTCTGAGAAGATTCCCCCCATCCCCACATAATAATAATAATAAAATCTCTTATTTTATGTAACAGGCAGAGAGAGGCTTTTTCCTCAGGTTTCAAAAGAAGATCCAAATCCCTAAGAGGTTTGCCTTAGTCATACTACAGATCCTTTGGATGCAAGTGATCAGAAAACCCATGGTAAGAATAAGTGTATGTGGGATACTCTGTTATAACAGAGCCTCTTAACTGGATATGTCTGTTTGGTGGGTACATTAAAATAATTAAAAATGGAAACTGATGTGCTGAATATACTCAGCAGAGCATCACCTGGCCGAAAGCATACTTCAACAGAGCTGTAGAAGAGCAGAGCAAATGCTTTGTGCTATTTTACCAGCTTGCTCTTTGGTGCACAGCAAGTGAGGCTCAGAGTCACCTTGATTCAGAGGCTGTACCTTTCTTTTTAGTAGTTTGATTCTTTTATTCTGTGAGTTTCTCATAGCTGTTCACATGCATGTAAATTTTTGGTATCCATAGCTGCTTGTGAGAGTATATTTCCTGACTTAGCCCTCAGTTGCACAGAGCACTCCATTAATTTGTTTTGAACTGGGATTTTATTACTTAAATTAATGCATTTTAATTCCTTTTTAATAGTAAATTGTGATACATCAGCCTTTGTTCACCTTCTTCCTAACAATTCTATCATACTGGCCCCATAGCAAGGCTATATGTGGTAGCACTGTGATCTTTACTGTTTTGTTCTCTACTCTTTCTAACAGCTCTTAATATTCTATTTTCTTTTATGATTACTACTGACTATACACACACTGTTATCAAAGTCTATCACATCTCAAAGATGCTTCTTCTGGGTTGTATTACCCATTCTGGAATTCATCATTTTCTGCACAAAATTACAATTGCTTTTTGTTACATAAATATTAATTGTCATCGTACTGAATTTCAGCTTCAAGGTTATTGTCCATTTCTTCAGCATCACAAACACTGTTTGCAGCTCTTTGCAGAAAATTGTGAATTGAATAACACCGTCATTATAAAACTTCGTCATGGTGCTGTTTCACTCTTCTGCTCCACGTATGGAACAGTGCAGGCCTTAACAGAATTTTGTGGTACTTCCTGTTAACTTTCAAGAAAATTGACTTTAAATTCCAAAATATTATATAATAAACCCATATATTTTGTTTTCTGTGCCTTATTTTAGGAGCTTTTATCTATTTCCACTGTATGAAAATCAGATTTAATAGTTTATAGCCCTCATAAAACCTGAAAAAAAAATCCTCTTCTTTTGGGACCACATTGGTTTTAAGTAAAATGTTACACCTCAATGTAACTCTTTAAATCTCATATAACTATTTCATTCTTTATTCCATTAGAATGCTTAGTTCTGGTCTTATTGACTTTGTTGCTATTCATTTTGTTGTTTTTTAACCTTTTCCACTGGCAATTGGAGACAATTTAAAACAGTCACAAATATTCTGTAAAGAACTCTGTGCAGAAAGCTCTACAAGAATCATTTGCATTCTGCTAAAACAGACATTTTATTTTTCTATCATGGTTTGATTTTCTGAGTGCTCACGTAATACCTTGGTCATGTGTTGGCTCTACAGATTTTCTGGAAGGCTTCCCGTTTCTGATATTTTTCTTATAATGTGGGCTAGAATGTTCCTTATTTATAGCAAGAAACATTCTGGGTTGCTTTGTGGCTCTGTAAGTAAAATTTAATCTCATCTAGTCATCTATTTCAGCATTTAATATATTTTAAAAGATATACTTTATAAAATTTAATGCATTGATTTTTTTTTTTCTGGCTTATCTGTAATGAGATAAACTATATTCCAATGTATCATTTGACAGTAGTAGCTACTATTTAGTATCATTGGAACAGTTCAAGTGATTTGTTTTTCGAAAAGAATGAAGTTATAGCAAAAAAAGTATAACAAAAAAGATGATACAATTGGTTGGGCAATTACAGGTAGTAGAGGTTGGAAATCTCTAGACAAAGAAACCATGGACTAAACACGGATGAAGGAAATTTATAGGTAGGAATTGACAGACTTTGTTGGTTGGCCAACTGCCTCGAGTGCGGTTTTTGACTTAAATGCAAAAAAAGAATTGAGATGCCTCTGCTATTTCTTTTAAGAATATCTGGTTTGTCAGAATTAGAGAAGATCTGTTGTGAGCCAAGTAATCTTACTGCTACATGGTTGTTTCAAATTCTTGTAATGACCTGTTATGTATGATCTTGTTATGTATAATCTTACAGATAGACAACATTGAAGGTTCAAAGAAAATGCATTTATTCTGTTTTGTCCTAGTAAGAATTGGGTTGACTCTGGGAGATGGCATGGCTCTAAACAGGTTTTCAAGACTTCAAAGCCTTGGCTTGGGAGATTGCTTTTACTATGATTTGCTGTTACTTTTGAAACCTTGGCTACAGAGATCTTCTATGCTGTTTACACTTAGTTGCCCTAAGGTTTAGACAAATGCTAATGGCATATGTAAAGGGAAGTCCTGTAATTGTTCGCTCTTTCAGATGCACAAAGTAATTGTAATGTACAAATAAAGCTAAAGCTTCCAAAATACTGCACAGTTACGCATTTCTGGGAACAACAGCCAGTACTCAGAAGAAAAAAAACTGACTGCAGATGTTGGAACAAAATATTTTTTTTTCTGAGAAGTAAAAACAGTGATGGGATATTTAAAGTTTCAGAGAACATAGACTTTCTTGCAGCTGAACACCTTTTTCACAGGATCTCGCATAGATAAATTTAATTTTGCCCACTTTTCTATCTTCTGAAAAAGAATGAAGAAGTGAAGTAGGCTTCTGTGGATTCAGTCCTTGCTTTTTAAGAACTTCTAAATTTGCCAGTGGCGCCTACATATGTGTCCAGATCCAGATCTTGATGCATTATGTGTGATCTTTGTCTTCAAGAAAAAGAATATGAAAATATTCTAGTTCTCAAGCAGCATTTGATCCTTGAAATAGGGCAGTGCCTGATGCTGCCCCCCAAAAAACATATTCTTAAGATGACACTGAAGTACCTAAAAATACCTAACTTTGCATTCATGTACTCTATCACAATTCATGCCTGATGCCACATGAGGTTTGATTGGCAGCATTAAGATATTTGGAAGATGTGTGTGCTATCCAGCTCTGGGCGTGTGCTTCTAAAATGCTTGAGAAGACTGCAGTTAAGGTTTCACTTGAACTTCAGTTTTATTCTGAGAATGGCAGTTTCATTCATTGGTCATGTCCTCAGTAGTGAGCATATGGATTTAGAATGAAGGCACAACATGAGTGCCTCCTCTTAAGCAGGCACTTGTGTTGTGGTTTGTAAGGTGTTCTTAGCACTTCTACAAAATGGGAAGCTTGTAGGCTAATATTTAGGAATTTTGGAGGCAGTTTTTTTGGGTGGTAACTCATGTTACTAAAAAGCTCTTTCATTAGTTTCTCCCAGAATTATTATATAATGTCAATCTTCTTTGTGTGTTTGGCCATTTTTGTTGTTGTTCATCAGATTGTCACTTTTCTTTATTCTAGATATTACTATACAAATTTTAATCCCAATACAAATTTGTTGTTATAACCATGTGTTTTGATTTCAGTTTTTCTGACACTTCCTGTACCCCTAATGTATATGATAAATCAGACAGCAGGCTTTCTTCCTCTTGTTTGTGTCATCTCATGGGTGGTGTCTTTTTTCTCTCCTGTGGTTGACATCCATATGTGGTCTAAATTTATATTACAAAGCGATAAACCATAGATTAAATATTTATTTCTGTCTTCCTACATTTTGTTGGGATGTGTAACTGACAATACAATGTATATTTTAACTTTCAGATTAGGAAAATTAACATTTTAACATAAATTTTACTGTAGCTGCTTGTCAATTGTCATATTAATTCTTTCTTGTTATCTTTTGCCACTTTAGGGCTGTAGACAGAATTAGACCGTTTCTCTTTTTTCCTTTACTTTTTCTCATTCTTTTCTTCAGCTGCAGTTTGTTTTCCATTCCTCCAAAACAGTATGAGCACATATTTGCGATTTGACTAATCACTTCTACTTAGAAATTGTAATTAATTAAAATCCAGAAGAACAATTTGTAGATTTGCATACAAATCATGAGTACATTTTATGCTTTTGGCACAGACTGTTTCATTTGGGTGTAGTAGAACCATCAGTGATATAATTCTATTCCTGAAGATATTCTTTAGGGCCAAAAAACCCCACCCCAAAATGGCTTCTATTCATTTTCTTTTAGACAAAGGACGCAAGGGAAATGAGTGATGTCACATTGAATGAAGAATTAAAAATATGTTCATTTCAAATGGATCCTTATTGTATGCACATACACAAATCTCTTAAACTCACAATTTGCCTTTACAGTTCATTTCTCCAGAGCTGTTGGCCCCTTTTTGGCTGTGGTGCATCTGAATTCCCTATTTCATATGTATCCTTGCACTTTGGTGGTAATTATTACCTTTCTACAGCCTTTAAGCCTTAGCCCAAGTGCTCTGCTACCAACAACATTTCTTCTGAGCATCAGTGCCATTGTGTCTAACAAAGCAAACGCTCCTTTTGTAGAACTTTCAGTTCTGATTTTTTGCACGATTTTGAACACGTGATAACAAATCAACTAATGTAAACCATGTATAATACTCAGACCACTCAATTTCCAGGTACAGGTCAGCAAGCCTTTGCCCACGCTGGATGCTAGGCAGGGACCTTTGTTTGGGGGCAAGGCACCAGCCCTCCCCGCCCAGTCATTTGAGCAGCCATTGGATTTCACACAGCTTGGCATAAGATCATTGAAAAGCCAAGGGAGCAGGGCCAAGCTTTTGTGCACCGGTGCTTCACTCATGGCTTGAGGCTGTCGGAGAGCGGATGTGGGCGCTGGGGGGGGGTCCCGCAGCCCTCGCATCCTTGTCAGGAGATGCCCATGGCGCCGGGCTGCTCGCTGCCACCTGGCCTGAGGGCCTCGGGCCGGCACTAGGCGTAAGCAGCCCACCGCAGGGGTACAGGAAGCCTCAACTTCCTCAACCGAACAGGAGGAGGAGAGGCCGGCGGGGCTCCCGCCCCCGGGCGGTGCCTCCGCCCCCAGCGCTCTCTCCTGTGGGCCTTGTCGGCCGCCGTCCTCCCGCACCAGGTGAACGCGTATCCCTCCGCAGCGGCCGCCCCCAGCGCTAGGCTCGCAGCTCCGCAGTCCCCGGATGGAAACTGTTATGGCCGCCAACAGCGACTCGCCGGGCTATGGGGACGGGCGAGGTAACTCCGCGACGGGCGCCGGGCGGGGAAGGAGAGCCTCGCGCCGTTCGGCCGGCCCTGCCCCGGCCCGCGGAGGCGCGGAGCGGGCGACAGGAGCCCTCACCGAGCAGGAAGCCGCCCTGTGCCGGCGTTGACTCGTTAAATAGTCCCGCGTCCCCCGCCCCTGCCGGCCGTGGGAAGTTGGCGATGCAGCGCGGCTCGGGCCGGCGGCGGGGCTGCGTGTAGCTCACGCACCGGAATAACGCATGGCTGCGCCGCCAGCGCCGCGTCCCTCCGCCGAGCGGCGCCATGGGCAGCGCCGCGCCCCCGGGGTCGTGTGCGCGCCAGGCGGGGGCGGGGCGGCCCCGGGTCTGCCTGGTGCGTGAGGGGGAGCGCGGTCGGGTGCGACCGGCGGCACGGTCCTGAGGCGGGAACGGCTGCCAGGGGCTTCGTCCCGGGGCATGGGGAGCGTCCCTTCGGCGTGGCGGGGCGGCGGCCCGCAGGTGGGTGCGCGGTGCGGGCGCTTTGGGAGCGGCTCGGGGGCGACGGGGCAGAACCGGGCGGGCCGTGTCCGGGTGCAGCCCGGGTCCCCGCAGGTGGACGCGCGTGGGGCCGGGCGGTCTGTGCTCTGCGCTCCACAGGGTAGTGCCTCGCAGTGAAACTTAGGCTAGCGTGCGCAAACCTACAGAGCTCCTAGCAGTGCGCGCTGCTGGAAGGTGCGTTTGGAACTCGTGGTTTTTTAATTCTAGATAGTAAAGCTTGATATAGAAGATCCACGACTTAGGAGAGCTCTCGCTGTCATTTCTTGCTAGGTTAAAGTATGCAGCTAAAGCCTTGTCTCCTTATCTTTTTGAAACAAGCTAAGGAAGTACTGATGCAGTAGAGCAGTTTTTGGGGAAGAAAATTGCGGCTTGGATCTCACATGGTTACTTCTGCTCCTGCGTAGCGGTTTCTTTCCATACCAGTTATCTTTGGTTCATGCTTACGTATTTTCAGATTTTGTATTTATTATATATGCCTTATTATCTACATGTTCCGTATATTGTGCAGGTAATATTTATTTTTTCTTTTTGTCTTTCGCAAAACTTTCTAGAAAGTCATAATAAATTCTATCATAATTCTCTACATTTTCTTATGGTGCTTTTGGCTTAAGAAAAGGTTACGTTTCTTTTGAGTTTGAAGTAATGAGTTAACAATTACTGCTTCCTGTCTTTTTTTAAGTGACTTTACATTTATACTTAGCACAGTTAGGGGCATTTGAGAGGTATTTATTAAGCTAATGTTGTTATACACCTGATTAGGAGTTTGCTGGCCATGAATTTCTAGCTACAGGTTTAGAATTTGTTTTGTATTTGATGGCATTCTCTCCTGGGAGAGAACATAGTGCGTATTTACAGTTTTTCTTCAGTGTATTAAAAAACGCACGCGCTGTGCAGTTGGGAAGGATTTGTGCTTTTCTGCATATTCTTTCAGCTGTGGCTATGTTTACATCATCTAAAATATCTGTCCTTTTCTTTCCAGACCTCTTTGCAGTATTCCTCCTGACTGTGGCCTTCTCTGAGTCTCACCTCTACTATGTGTGTGGAAAAATGTCTAAAAGGCTGTTGAAGAATTGAAGTCTTTTTTTCTAAATGAGTAAGTCTGACTTCTACTTTCATAAAGTAAATTTAAAGATCCCTGTGAATGACCGATTGATATTTACTAATTATATATCCCTGGTGAATTAATTTATTTGCTGTATTGCAGATGTTTGTCAGTAGCTGCGTGCTGTCCAATCACAACAAAGTTTGATTGTAATTTCTGCGGTTGGTTAGCTAAAGATGATCTCGAGTCAGGTTTGAATGTATTCACTTGAGCCTCTTTGCTGAACATAAATGTTTTACCCACTTAGGAGAGACCACATTGGCTCCATGTTAAAAGCCTGGAGTGTATTCCTGCAGCTACTGCATTCACTTGTGATTTTTTTTGTGGTAGTGATTGTATAAATATTTCAGATTTCAGTACTTGACAGTATAACAGAATGATAGATGGCTACCATCAGGGTGATACATTGTATGATGCAGCCTGTAACCTTCTTGTGTTGCATCTCTGTATTTAAGAAGTTCTTGAGCCGAGAAGTCCAGATTGCATTTTGGTCACTTACTCTTTAAGTGGGAATTTAGCTTGTTCTCATTCATATAATAGATATACTGCTGGCAAGAGGAAGGAATTATAATACAGTACTTTTTCTATGAAAATTGAGTATAACATGGATGAGTTGTTCTGTTGTTATGGTTCAAGCATATCCCATGTTTTAATCTCCTGCGTGGAAGACCAGAAACATCATTTATTTATATTTATATATATGTATGTATATATAAAAAAATATATATATAATATATATATAGTATATCCTGTACCTCAAGTGTTTAGTTTTAATTTGCAGATATTCATAGCGAGCATGTGTATGTCCATGGATTGTGTTTTTTTTTAAATGTAAAATGTATAGTTAGGATCTTGAATGTCTTGTAACTGAAGAACACAGTTGAATTTTAACTAATATTGAAGTCTGCATAAAATGTAGATATGTTTTACCTATCATTTTCAAGAATTATGTACAAATGCCAATATATTTTTGGAGGCATGTAATAAAGCATATGCTAAAAAAAAAAGCCCCAAACATGCGTTTTACTTTTATTGCTGCTGTGATGCATTAACATGACTTGGAAAACTTTTAAGTCTCCACTTTGTTTCAGTTGGGTACTTACATGCTTAATGTTAGATACTTCCTTCTCACAGGGATATGGGAAAATATTTGGAAGACGTCAGTGGTGGTGCTTATAATGGCCTGGAGCTCTAGAGGCAGCTCCTGCACTCCATCACAGTGAGAGAGATGATGTGATCATTCTTTCAGTTTGAATGTGAATAAACAAGATGATCTAATGAGTTCCAAGTCTGTTGCTTAAGGGTGGGCAAGGGAAGAGCGGAGAGAAAGCTGCTGATCAGATTTCAGCCAACACTTTACTGACTTTTGCTAGTAAAGAAAAGTGTCGCTATTAGTTCTTTATTGTGGAAAACTATTTCGTAAGAAAATACTGTATCAGTAGGGAAGAAGCAGTTCTTGTTCCTTTACAAAGTCCAGCTGATTTTTTGGTGCTAGTCCATTTCTCCTCATTTTATGTTACATATGGGAGTGTTGTTTGAGAGTAAACTTGTGCAGTTATAAATTGCCAGTGTAGCCTGTGAAGAGAGAATCATGCTCACCATACTGATTTGGGCCTCTTAATGCAAGGGGAGGTACTGTTGTCAGTCATACTCCTGTTCCAAAATGATTAATTTATATCCACAAATGTATGGTGAGAAACAAAAGTTGACTTTATCCATTGATTGCTTCAGACTTTGTGATGCTAAAGTAGCCATGTGAAATATTAATTGTAGATGACTGTGATTTTTTTTTGTGTGTGTATGTTGATAAAGGTCATATCTCCATTAGTACATTGGTTTTAAAAGTAACATTTGCTGTGTTTGTTTTCTAATTTCAGGAGAATAAAATGGGAAAATCGTAGAACATTGAGGATAACTCAGCACAATAAACTTCTTTACTACAGGAAATAAGCTTAATCTCAAGAACTCAGTTGAAGAAAAAGAATACACGTGAAATCATGCCATCTGAGCAGGATCAGTTTTCTCATGATAAAAAGCAAATTAATTTGTTAAAACACAATGCTGCAAATAATCTTTGTATGGATACTAGTTTGGAAAATGCTCTAGTGAATGATCCTTTAAGTATGACAACTCGACCAGCAGTTTTGGATGTCAGTTTTTCCTGTGAACTTAAAAATGTGAAAATTGATTTACCCAAGGTGAACATTCCAAATGAAGTACTAATGAAACATGAAGTTGATAAATTTAGAAAACTATTTCAGTGTAAACAGCAAACTGCAAGGAAGTCCTTAACTCTGGAGAAAGTAAACGTAAGCAATCCTAATTGTTCAGGGGGAAGCCATGTACAGAATAAAATAGAAGTGCAATTTGGAAAAGGGCTGAAATCTGCAGCTAAGATACTGCATTTCACTTGTACAAAGTGTGAGGACAACATTCAATACAGCCCAAATGATCTACGAAAACATTTTCAGCTGTTACACTCTGGAGAGTTGCCAGTGTATCCTTGTGAAATGTGTAACTTCTCAGCTAATGACTTTCAGGCATTTAATCAGCATAGACGCACCCATCGCAGCACTTTAGTAAAGTGTGAGCTCTGTCTTGGTGAGCAGATGTACACTTTATTGGATTTGACAAAACATTTTACATCAAAGCATTGTGTAAATGGTCACTTCCAATGTCAAAAATGTGTGTTTTCCACCCAAGATGTGGGCACATTTGTTCAGCACATTCACAGACATAATGGGATTACATATGAATGTGGAAAATGCCATCACATAAGCTATACAGAAGAGGAGTTCCAGAGACATCATCTTGTCCATAGCAGTCTGATTCTTTTTAGGTGTCAGTTTTGCAGTTACAGCACACCACGGAAAGATTATATATTAAGACACCTTATAGCTATGCATAGAGACCACTTATGTGCAAAAGAAAAACTGGAAAGGGATAAATGTGAAAAAAGAATACTGAAGACTCCAGCAGCACTGAAGCTTGTGTTAAGAAGGTATAAAACAGGAACATCGAAAAAGCCTCTCTGGAGAAGAAAAAAAATAATTGGTGGAAGTGACAAAACTGGAGAAAAAAATTCACAAGTGCTAAGAATTGTGAACAAAATTCAACCCAGATTGGATGAGTTGAACCAGTATATGAAAGTTGTGGAAGCAAATGAAGAAAAGGATCAAATTACATATACTGAAAAGAATTTCACAGGTGGAATGCACGCTGCTACTACCGCACAATATAACAAAGCAGAAGATGGAACACGTTTCAGCCTTGGATTATTGAAAAATACTGTTCATGGGCCTGCAGTATTGATGATCAAAAACAATAAAATATCTGTTCCAGCAAATTACAGTGCTAAATTTATGGGATTTAAAATTGTAGATGGAAAACAACATATTGTTATAAAATTATTACCTACAAATAAGCAAAACTTGCATTTGTTGGGTCAGAAAGTCGATCCTATTAAAGATGGCTCTACACCTTTGCCACAGACTGCTGATCCTTGTAATTTGTCTTCAGGTGCTATACCCCATGTAACTGACCAGTCAACCTTAAAGAACAATTCCATTCACCCGTTAACCTCTGTGTTTTCTTCTGCTCCTCATTCAGGAAAAGCAAAAGTGGAAAAACAAAATAACTCCTTATTGTATGGTATGAGTGTTTCTCAAACTGTAGCACCTTCTAATGTAGCTGTAGGAAAAAATTCATGTAATTTGCCAATGAAGTTGGGCTCACCTGTGTCTCCATGTGATGAGGTGACAAAAATTGGAACTCAGAGTAATATCTCGTGGAGAAATTATGGTCCTCCAAGTCATCCTCAGGTATTATCACCTCCTGTTACAAATACACTTTGCTATGACCCTTGGAAAATACCGTTCTTTCCTGAACTGAAAGTACAAAATGGTGGCTTGAACAATAATCATGGAACTAATAATCTCTATTACTCACCTTCAGTTGATTCTTCTAATGAAGGATTGCTGTCTTTTCATAATTATTCTAAAATGGACACTTTGGATAATCAGTGTAGCATTTGGATGTCAACAGATGACAAATCTAAAGAATTTATATCCAGCCAAACAGTTAATTTTCAAAACAGGGATGAATCTGCATCTTCATATTCAGAGTCAGTCAGAGACTTAAAACAGGAGAACACCGTATCAGCCCAATCAAATATTAAAACTTATGAATGCGTAAACACTAAGAATAATGGTATGTCTCCTAACAGTCAATCTAAACGTGTTATTGAGAGAGAATATTTTGTGGAAGACCAGCATAATGGTCAGCAGTATTTGGATACTAATTTGCATCAATCCTTTGAGACCACAGCTGAGGAATTCCAAGAAAATGGATCTGATTGTGTTAATTCAGTTCTAATGCCTAAAATCACGTCTGTTTTCTCATTGCAGAGTGAACAGGCAGCTAATTATTTATCGCCTGAAATAAACCAATTACTGCAAGATGTATTAAAAGTGAAAGCAACTCCTCAGGAAGAATCCCGCAGCAAGTTGAATAACTGTGTAGAACTTCATTCTGACAAGCTGCTTTCCAGTCAAGAGAAAGGGAATAGATCCTTTACACATTTAAAAAACTCACCAACCACATGTAGTTTTCAGAGGCCTTCTACTAATGTTGACTTTCATTTATGTAAGAGGGAGTTGAATGCAAGATGTAGCACAAATGAAGGTATGCATTGTGGAGAAGAGAGAAAGACACCCAGAACACACCTTGATTCCCAGGGAATGGATATATTATCCAGAACTGCAGATGGTGCATTGCTTAAAGATGATACAGATGCAATTTTGACACAGCGGCTGGTAAAAGATAAAAGGCAGTCTACAACCTCAAATCCTAGCAGCTTTTCCTCAGTGCTTCAGGAACAGAAGAAAACTCTTCTAGTTCAGCCACCTCCATCAAGATTTTTTGTTCCTTTGCACCTTGCTAACCAGCCTGGACTACAGGTTGTTTCAGGAAAATCTCTTTCGTCAACCAGTTCATCGGATGGTTGCACGACGAAAGGTGTACCTACGTCTTTTGTTTTAAATAAAGGACCTGGAATGATTCTGACTTTTAGTGGGTCAATTGGAGCTGTTGCAAGTGTCCCTAGTGACAGTTCTCAGGTTTTAGGCAGAGTTCCATCCAGAGAATATGGTAAAATAACCATACCAGCTTCAAAAGCGGAGGGGAAAAATGGCAGTTTCAGAAGTGTAAGAAGTTGCTGTAATAGGAGAACACGTAGTGCAGCAAATGACTCATTGTATAGTGTGTCGTCCAAAGGACCTCTTGTAGTTACAAACTTATCAGAGTCATCTGTGAAAGGAATTTCTTCTGTGAAAGCATTATCAGAGCATCAGGATGCTGTCTTTGGTTCTGAAGAGTCAATAAAACAAGAGGAAATGAAACAGAAACAGCATGTTTATGCATTTTTGCCTGATGGACAGCAGGCAGTTTTTCTGAAATACATGACACCAAACAAGCCTGTCGTACATAAACATAGTGTTTTTCAGGATAATGCTCATTATCAAAATTGTCAACCAAAGAAAACTGGAGTCATGCAACAAAAGCTTTTGCTGAAAATTAAGACTTCAGATACACTGGCTGAAACAAACCAGTCAGTAAACAACTCAGTGCCCTCACTACAGTTGGACAGCTTACAGTCCCTTACTCCTGCACTAGCACAGAAACAGACTGATCTTACTTCTAATGATGCCTTAATCTTACCGGGTAGGTTAATGCCAGCAAATGCCTCTTTGGCAAATTCTAATCCAGCATGTTGTATTCCTTCTGTAGAACCTGTGTGTTCTACCAGCACTGCAGGGACATGGTTGCAAAAAGGTTTTGTTGAGAGTACGCAAATAATAACCGCTAACAACAGGAATAACTTTGGTAGTCAGAAGTCCTCATGGAGCACCCAAAACAGAATTGGTAAAGTAAAACCTCGTTTAAAACAAAGTAGGCCTAAGAGTTCAGAAACTGTAGTTTTGCAAAGAAACAAGAATTTCAAACGGAAAAGTAAGGATAACTGCCAAGAACCTCCAAGAAAGAAAGTAATGTTGCACAGAAAGTGTAAGGAAAAGAGTCGAGGTGAAGTTGTTAGTGAATCAGGTGGCCCTTCCAAACCAAGGGCATCAAAAGATACTGTGAGGACTTTGAAGCTACTTCCTTTTAATTCTGAACAGCTTGTAAAATGCCCTCGGAGAAATCAGCCAGTTGTTGTGCTTAACCATCCTGATGCAGATGTTCCAGAAGTTGTAAATGTAATGAAAACCATTGCTAAATTTAAGGGACATGTTCTTAAGGTTTCATTGTCAAAAAGAACTATTGAAGCTCTTCTGGAGCCAGCCTTCTACAATCATTTGGACGTAACTACTAATAATCTTTTTCAAAAGAGGCACAGGACAATAAAACCTATTAGCCCTGTAAAAGAAAGATTTGTGTTAAAATTGACACTGAAAAAGACTAGCAAAAACAATTATCAGATTGTGAAAACTACCTCTGATAATACCTTGAAAGCTAAGTTTAGCTGCTGGTTTTGTGGTAGAATATTTGACAATCAGGATAATTGGGTAGGACATGGACAGAGGCATCTGATGGAGGCTACTCGAGACTGGAATTTGTTAATGTAATGATGACCTGTGAAAATAAAATATCACGCATTACACCTTTTTAGAAAGAGAATCAAATTGAATTATGATACACAGATCGTTTTGTATTTCAGTATTGTAACAAGTTGAAAAATAATGGAAAGTGCTTGTATTTTGGAAGGAAAAGCAGATTCTCTGCTGCCATCAAGCTTTTAGAAAGATTGGGGAACTCTGTGGTTTAGATAACTTGTAACTAACTGCAAATACAATTCCATACAAATATATATTATTTTTTGTTACTACTAACCTGTCCTATATTTTTATTCTATGAATGAGTTTTCAGGGCTTTTGTTCTGTACATATTTTTAAAAATCTAAACTTGTAAATATTTTTATACTTTTCAGCTTTTTGGTATAATTCTTGCACAGAAATTATTCCTTCCCCACTCCCTCTTTCTTTTTTCAGATCTGTGCATGCACTACTAAAAACAATGTAAAAAAAATTCAACTACACACAGCTGTTATCCTGGGATTTTTTGCTGTTATTTTCACTTGTTAGCTCCTGATTTTGTTTTTCAGGGATTGAACACTATTTTTAGCAAGTGCCTAGAAGATGTGAAGCAGTTAACATTATGTCAACTGTATAATCATAGGTCCAAACAGGGCCATTTCCCCAATAGTTTCATTTAAACGAAGCCATATGTGAATGCTTTAAGCTATATTGCTATGCACATGACACTTGTACTATTTCTGTGCAGTTTGTCTACTTTCTTAGTGAAGTATTTTTCATATAAATTAATAAAACATGTTACGATTGTGTTAATACAGTGAGCCTGAGAATGAAATCAGTTGAAAATATACAGTATATATATATATTCTTAATGTATATGGTGTTTCAGAATGGTGAACATTCCTAATCTGTATTCACTCTGTCACTATTAAATTTGCTATAATTTGTGTTTACAGAATATGATTGTGAGCATTTATAGAAAATACTTTTATTTTATTCTGTGTCTGTCACAGACTGTGTAGGAAGGCCAGTAGTGCAGAGCACCATTTCAGGCCTGTAGCCATTGTAGTTTTATTCCACGTGGATATAATTTGTGCCCATAATTTATTATGTAGTATTTTTCTACTGTTGCTTATTCAGATGAGCTGCCTTTTGTGGTGCTGGAGATTTGGCAAAACCAAGGCTTCAGTTATTCTGTCCTTATTTTAATTGTCAGTGGGGTAATAATGTTCCCAGGAACCCAGCTGCTTCATCTTTATAGTTTTACAGATAAAGGAATGAGAATATGCTTCTGATCCATGGTGATGGAGAGTATGCAAATGAGGGTTCTTATTACCCATGGTGTTTTCTATGTTTGGAGGCTAGATTCAGTCTTCTGTGGGAGTGCCTTTAGCATATGGCACCTGGTGTTTGTGTCAGCCCTTTCAAGCAGTTTACTTCAGAGATGGGGCAGTTTATGAATCCCATCTTCCCTTGTATGTTATGTTGTCACTCGTCATGAGGCTCTTAGGACATGACCAAGGAAAAGCTAGAATAACTCTTACAGATACTATCTGCAAGGTCAGATGGATGATCTTGAGGTTGCTTAGAGTGATGGGACCCACCTACATTGTTGAAGTAAACATGCTACAGAAGGTACTTTTATCTACCCAGCGTGGTACAGATTTTCCCTTTTTGAAGAATATGGGCAGTGTTTAATCAGAGCTAGCTTTATGGCTGTCAGCAGGCAAATGGAGTTGGCAGTGGTTGTTCTGGCTGTGTAGCTGAGTGCTGTGCTGAACAGTAGCGGTAGCATAGTCACAAAGTTCTGCCTGAGGACTGCAATGTAATATGTTGTATGTGTAAGTCAGCTTCCCCAAGTATTGATGAAAAAACTGTCAAAATTGAGTACTGGACGTGGAGAAGGCTGGGTCATTGAAATCATGGAGGCTTTAGGTTGTATACAAATCCAACTGCACTTTTCTGTGACTGTTCCTTAAGGTATAAGTCAAGACTGATTGTGCTACCAGTGAAACAATTACAAGTCTCTTAGGGTTGTCACTGGCAACAGTGACTTAATTTGCATTTGGGAGGTTGTAATGAAAATGATTTTGAAAGAATTACTTCAGGAGATACATGTTGTTTTTCTTGCTGTGTCTGTTGGCAGGAAGATCCATGCCAGCTTTGTAGCTAGTGAGTTGTGTATGGGAGTCAGCTGAAGTACACGAGACAGCACAGGTTGGGTGGATTAATGTGCAGTTTGTGTGTTTTCTGTATTAAAGTGGGCCCGTCTTGTGCTGCGCTGTGGGCTTGAGCTCTGATGTGAATTTGGCAAGGAACTTTTAAAAGTAGTTTACTGATGTGGAAGTGTGTTAGAAATAAACAGCAGTGGGAAAGCACAAAAAAGAAGCTAGGAAGGAATTGCTGGCTGCCTAGTCTTGCTCTCCTGTAGGAGAGCCTTCACACTGAACCGCTGAATTCTGGGCTTTGCCATTGACTTTCTGGCAGAAATATCTGTGAAGTTTATTTCTAAAACCTATCCACTGCAATTTCACCAAGGCTGAGCAATTTTTGTTAATAGTTACATAGCATTAAACTAGAAATTCTGCTCTAGAATTAGAAGGTTGTCTCTATATTGATGAAAAATGAGAGTGACAACTGTGATTGGATTTTGTTTTTTTCTGGAGAACTTTAAACAATACTGTGAAAAAGAGCACTGTGATGATAAAAATGTTGAAATAAGGTTGCTTTATACAATCTTAATTCCTTGTTATGTGTCACTTTATCTATGGCCATCCATCTCATTCATTGCAGAGAAGTGTGATTAATATTTTGTTTCCCCACTCTTAGTTATGTCCTTGTCTTATTTAATGCACATTGCTCAAGTATTGTTCTGAATATAGAGTTCTCTCTCTCTTAGGATTTTTTTCTGTAATACTTCATTTGAGGTCCTAAGAGTTTGGCTTTCCTGCAGATCTGATTTCAAGGAATCTCAAATCAGGCTTCCATGAAATTATGATCACAAAGATCATCAGCAGAAAGTTGGCTTAAGCAATCCTGGATCCTTATTGCACTGGATGATGCAGCAGTAGGTTCTTCAAAAACATGTTTAACTACCTTAATAATACAAGGCTACCTTTCAGCTGGCTGACTTCTGCAATGTTTGTTCCCACATTATCTTCATTAAATGGGAAAGGTGCCCTACAAATGTCCTACAAGCAACAGTACTTCCTTATGAAATACCTAAATCCATGTGGTAAAATAGTGAACGATTGCATATTTAATGCTCATAATACATCTGCCTGATGTGACCAATTAAGGTTGCAGGTAACCTGATCTGAAGTGTGCTGCTTTTTGCTGCTTGACTTTACAAGCTGTCTTAAAATGTTTTGATTGGAACATGTATCAAGATAAGAAAGCCTTAACTTGGACACAGAATTTTGAAACATGTAGAAATGAGTGCAAGTGCGAGGTCAGTGTTTCTCCTCTGAGGAAATGCTTTGTAAATATATACTTGGCCTAAAGTCTAGTCCCTTGTGTGTTCTTTGCAAGATGTGTGCTCATTAGTAGATCATGGCTTCTCTCCTTCAGAAATTCCAATGTTTTAACAAAAAACTTGTGTTCAGTATTTGTTCTGGGCCTGTTGTCATGTGAGATGTTTTATTTTTTTTAACAACACTTCCTAAGAATCTGTGCCTGCTGGTGGTGGTTTAGATTGAAGGAAGAATGTAATTTTGTAACTTGCATGTCTGAGTACTTGGAGAATTCGAGCTCTTTCGTGAAACAACATTGATAAGAATAATTTGCAGTACTCAGTATACTTTCTGTTCCAGATAGGCAGACGACACTTTTAGCTCTTCCTTTGTTTTCTTAGCTATTCAGATAATGTCATTTTTTTCTGGAAGATAAATTAAATAGCAATATCAAAAGTGGAGAGAGGTATGTTGATGTGTCTGTCAGAAGTCTTGCTAACACCTGCTACCTGATGGAAACACCTGCCAGCGCTAACTAGCAGCAGCTGTGGGCACTTCACCAGCTGTAGGGGAAGTTTTCTGGTGTGATTCCACTTGAGTTGCCACTTTCAAGATTCAGTAGTGGCTGCTGAATCAGTGTCACCACAATTTTTAACATAGCAAACTCTATGGTCAGTTACTTTGTGGAAGAAGGTGTTGCCTACTGACTCCCTGCCTCATCTTGCTGCTGAAAGTGTAAGTTACCCCCGTAACAGTGTAGAAAATGGCTAAGAATAAATAAGGGCTTGGAAATGAACGTAGAGTTGAATGTTTATTGAGAGCATATTTATTATTTGTAGGTCAACCACAAAATTACTAAGTAGTGCTGTTTGGAGCTGACAGGCAGTAGGAGCACTGTTTTGTGTACAGGAAGGGCTCAGTATTACTAACCACCCTGAAAAATCTGGTATTTAGTCTCTCAAATGGAAGCCTTCACTTTTACACCCTTTTCCCCCCCTGTTCTAGAATGATGGTGATGTTAACACCTTTTAATCAGAAGTATAGGAAGAAACTAGGCACTTTTCTGAGGAAGGTTATATAGATGGAACAAGAAACAAACGCGTTAAGAACAGTGTAAATATTGTGCAGTAGATGAATTGAGTAAGGCAAGGACTCTCTCTGAACACAAAGAAAGCTAAATACGGAAAGGGTGCTTTTTCACAGAGTATTTTCCATTGTTAGTATTGCTTGATATAGTAACCTTCTAAAGTGGTGTTCCGTATCATTAAATAATATCAGAGTAAACACCTGCAAGGAATAAATAAAGCTTGCAGAGACCAATAAGTTTGTCTTTTGTTAATTCTGAGGTCTAGACTTTAGAGTCGTAAATATTTTAAACGTTATACTAATAGTAGGCTAGTATTAGTGTAATTACTGTCACCTGAACAATATACCAAACACAGTATGTATGTAACACTGTAAAGTCAGTCTTCCATAGTAAGCAGACTTGTGAATAGTCTGCATACATAGTTTCTTACGTGCTGGGCTCTCATTTGCATCACAAATCTGTGTTGCAAAGGAAGAACCTAAGCAGCCATGTGCTGAACATCATCATATTAGGAAGCAGTTATTTCTAGAAGATAGGTGCATTGCATGAAGAAGGTGTTGCTCAAAGCCTCAAAGAACCAGCTGCAGAACAGCCTCTCTGTAGGTGACTTTCTGAGACCTTACAAGTCCAGGCTGAAGCTTGCCTTAAATGCCTTGTGGGTTATCTTAGAGAACACTGCCTAATTTGGGAAGAAAAAAAAAGCAAATATGCATAAAGTGTGAATTCTGTAAAATAAGATGGATTAATTTCCAGGTCCAAAGAAATCAAACACCTTTGGAACTAATTGACCACTATTTCTAAGAATGTTTTATTGGAGCAATTATGTATTGATAAATTTCATTTTAACCACTTGATCATTTGTGGAAATGACATTGCTGTCAATAGTGGAAGAAGTAAAACACTCTGATAGAACAGCCTTTCTTTTTGTTGTTGTCTGTAAACCAATTCTGCTAAACTAAATACTAACTCCATTCTTGCAATGTGTTTGGGCCTCCAACGATAGATTACTTAATAGCTCTTAATCTTTTGACTTTAAGTCAGATATCTGTATTAAAGCTGTAAAAACAGTTTTTGAAACAACAGGAGGCTTGTGAAGGAGCTCAAAAATTTACATAAAAGACATCCAAGACAGTGAATTGATGCTTTCTCAGTAGAAGGATATCAACAAGTCATTTGGCACTGCCTCTGTACACAGTTGACTTTACAATATTTAACTTTATTTGCACATTTGAAAAAACAAACAAAAATATTAATGAGACAGTAAAGCTGAAGTAAAGGACAACATGTCCATTAATCTAAAACACTGACAGCTTTATTGCTGTGAAGCTTTATTCATGTAAAGTACAGTCCTAGTTCCAGCTTGTACACAGCAGCACATTAGGTTGAGTTGCTCGTATTTCGGGAGCTGTGCACTTTACAAAGAAATTACTGAGAGCAGTGATGGGTGGTAAACTTAACAAATGGATTGAGTAGACCACTGTGGGTACTCTCACTTTTAGAGCGAGAATGTCCTTTGGGAAATAGATCTTTAAACAGCAGTCAGAGGACAAGGCTCTGGTACACAGCTGTTCACCTGACTTTTAATACCCATCTCGTCACAGGTGGAAGTCATGGGTGACCATGTATCCACTTTGTTTCTTGTATTAAGTATGCTTTTCTGGTAGAGAGACAGACTTGGACTTGGACTGCATCTCTTACTGCTCAGTAGATGTTAACGAGTATTTTCCATCTTTTTAGATGTTCTTCTTTTAAACACCTGATCCACATGTTTTGGGGTGTTGAAGCACATATTAAAAACAGTCTTCATCTCAGCATTTCAGTTCAATTAAGAAACTCTTACAATATATTTCAGTTTTGTTGAGTCTTTCGTGTTGTTTTGGCTGTCAATTAGAACCAAGGAGGTATGCTGGTGATTCTCTACTATTTCAGCAACACTGTCAAAGCGCTGGATAGAGAAAACAAGAGATTATTAGTAGTATCCTTTAACACTGTGACATTGACAGTAATCATAGAATCATTTTTTCTCTTCTCTCAACATGGAGGAGAGTGGAACTATGACTGTTATCAAGTGAGATGTTCTGCCTTTTGGTAAGAGCACCAATCCTGCTTTCAGTCCCAATTCCAGTAGTGGACAGATTAAATTTTGACAATGTAAGACAGAGCCAATGGTAATATCATCTCATGCTCCTTTTCATTTGTGATTGCTGCCTGCACAAGCTGAACCACAGAATTTGTTACCAGGCATATTAAACAGACACCACTTACAGCTAACCTTAATCTGTCAAGCTACAGACTGTTTGGCAGTTTGGAATCTGCTTCATTTGTAGTTCAGCCACCTCAGTAAGACCAATGGACTCTCCAGAAGTAACATGGTGCAGATGGCTGTCACTGAGCGCTGTGTTAGCTATGCCATTTTAATGTCAACCACTGTAAATTAATACCCTGAATTCGCTAGGTCTGCTGCTTTTCCTTTTGGTCTTCATCCAAATGGGACTGTCTTTCTTTTTGCCCTCCGGTCATTTTTGACTCTTTGTGGAAGGCCAGATAAACTCCAGTCTTCTGAGTTATGTAACCTAAGAACTGTTGCCTGTGAAGCAGATAATTGGGCTGAGGCAAGCCTACTCTAACATCCCTGAAAAGCCCCCTCCTGTGAGGTGATAACACAGAGAATTATTGGTGTCTGGGTTCCAATTCTCTATGCTGCTGTCAGAGTAATTTTATATGATTTTTGCACTCTAAATATTCTTTATTTGAAAATAGTATTAAAAGTACAGGGACTTTTTGATAGAGGTCCTTT
The DNA here is from genome assembly GCF_002078875.1 of Numida meleagris. Classification (NCBI taxonomy): domain Eukaryota; kingdom Metazoa; phylum Chordata; class Aves; order Galliformes; family Numididae; genus Numida; species Numida meleagris. The sequence goes on along the minus strand of NC_034413.1, from coordinate 14,652,411 downwards.
ACAATTTTCCAAGAAACTTAACTAGAGTCTTAGGTAGAAGATGACTAGAAATGGCTGTAGGATTTATCTAGTAGCTGCAGTTCTGATCCTGATAACTTTTCAGAATAGTTAAGAATATGCTTTCAGCTTGATCTTTGGTTTTAATTAGCTGCAGCATGCAGGAGCTGATGTTACACTGGTTTCTCTAGTTTAGTATATATATATATATTTTTTTTTTTATCTTGATGCATGAGGAATCCTGTCAGTCATACTACAACGTACTTTAATCCTCTTTATTAAAGGTAGATAACTGAACAGTGTCAGAAAAAAAGAAAAATCTCACCTCTTCACCACATTTTTCTTTTCCTAATGCGTACTGTCTTGTTGATTCAATAAAACGTATAGGAATGTTGTATACTCTTCTGTTATAAAACACAACCAGTGTGTATGGTTGCCTTGAATCCTGTCCAGAACTCTTTCTTATTAGAAAAGATCCATCCTAAAGAAAGAAAATATAAATATATATATTTAAGCTTAATACTTTTTTAAAAAAAATCTGTAATAGCATTAAATCCTTTTCTATCATTAGGAGAACCATACAGCAGGAAGTAGCACATATTCCTGCTGCCTAACAATGGCTTTGAAAGGTTTATTTAAGAGCACTCTTTGCCTCCTTTCTCTGCCTGTTCAGAGAAAGGAAGAAGAAATAAACATGCAGTGACAGCAGTCTGTTGGATTTCACACACTGTTAGGAAATGAAGTTACTGTCAGTGGCAGTAGGGAGACAAGGAAGTAGCGGAGGTGTTTCTCCAGAGTTATAGCTATTGGCATTGTTGCCCAGTGCTTGCTAGCTGGCAGCAGCCTATGCTGGTGACAGCCCAGCAACAACCGTGGTGACAGCCACTGCTTTGTGAAGAGAGGGAGAAGAAAGCTCAACAGTAGAAATGTACCTGATGCTGGGAATGCACATCTGCATGTTACTATTCACTTCAATGACACTAATTCCTTCTAGACAGAATAGTTGAGAGGAGGACTCATTCTCCAAATAACTCAAATGCTTAGTGTTGTCACGTCAAAGTACACTGCAGCATCTGTCTTTCCAAATACTAACTTTCTTACATGATCCATTCGACAATTATAGAGATAATTTAGAAGTAACAGGGTTTTGCCTCCCATTTTAGTGCATGCTCATGAGCTGAGATCTTCCTCACCTCTCTAATCTGTAACAGCATTCTTTGCAGTGCAGCAGTCTTTGAACTAAACTGAGGCAACTTCAGTTATGCTTTACATAGCAAGCAAAAGTTTCACCACAAGAATTCTACATTTGACACTATTTGCATGGCAGAGTATTCTGATCTGTTTGTTGTGCAACTGAAGTTCTTAGAATATTTCTGATTGTCTTTTTTTTTTTTTTAAATCTGAAGTTACTGCTAAAACAGACATTCCTTAAAAGTGACCTACCTTGTTAGATCGATACAACGCATCTTCTGCTGTTTTCCGATCACAGGCAGCAGCATACCATGATTTACTATGAACACCAGCATCCTAGAAAGAATGAGAGAGTGAGTTTCACCTGCAAAATAGTAACAATAATAATAAAGAATTTGGCCTGTGGGAGTTACAACTCATTATCATAATAATGGCTGTGAAGAACTCAGATGCAGAACTGTTCCAGAAACACAGAATTCAGAAAACTCTGCCAGGAACTGACCATTTTTATTGACCAGAGGAAGGACAAAGAAAAACAAGTGTGTTAAACAGTGGTAACATGTCTGATAGAAGATTCACATGCACCAGAATAAAGCATGATACCCTGAGAAGATTCTTCAGGTTCAGCTGGAGGATGGTTTGGCATTTTTAAAGCATTAAGATATTCAAGTAGAATTTAAAGATGGCATTCAGGAATTGTTGTGGAATAGCTTGACCATTAACAATTTAGATGTTGCTTGGCTGTGGCCTAGCCCATAAAATATCCTGAGCAGGTAGGTATCTAACTTTGGGAATGAACCTTCCCATATATGTCATGCTATCTGTGAACATGATCAGCATTGCCTCCATCTGGATAACATGGAGGTAGATGAAGTGCATCTTTGGCTTTCTGATGTTATTAAGTGAGCACATAAATGGATGGTGTCCTATAAAACATAGAATTAATGTCTCTCCTCTACTTATACTGTAGTTCAGCACCTGAGACATGAGATTTGGATTCAGTTCAGGTTCCCTGTTGATCTGAGTCTGAATATATCTTTACATTTAAAACAGAGCTCTTGACTAAAAGGCATAAAACACCTTATGTTTCCTGTAGAGAAGAATTACATCTGTGACAGAATACAGGAGTGGCTTGTATTATATGTATTTCTTGGGAGTCCCATTTATGTCTAATGTTCCCCGTGAACACCTCACCAACATCACTCTTCTCTCCAGTCTATTAAATGCTTGGCAGTGTTCTGTGCAGTAACAGACCCTAACCAGAAGCTTTTCTTCCAGGGAAAGACATGGGCCAAAGGACTTCATGGATGGGGGCATGGGTGCAGACATTAAGATACAAGGTAGGATTGCTGGCACCCTAAACATAGGTGGATTCTAGTTTAGAAGATAAAAGCTCTCACTGCAAAGGAAGTGTACAGATGAAAAGATGGGAGGAGGGGAGGGCAGCTGGGAACATGGAACAAGATTATGATTTGAGTAAGAGAAGCAGTGGTAATATGAAGATGCAGGATTGAATGTAAGTTTGTGGACAGGAGCACTGTTTAAGGAAAGGTATGGGGATTTTAGAGGTGTGGAAGGACCAGGGAAGGATGGGAATGAGCGATTGGAAGCAGCACAAGACCTACACGTTATCAGGTTCCAATGGCTAGAAGATGAACTAACAGGTTATCAAACCAGCTAGCACAAAAAGTGAGCTCTTGCTGAGAAGTTTGATACCAAAACTAACTCAAGAGTGTGGAAGGCTATAGAAATAACGCTGAGTTTGTTTCATAGTGAATACTTCTGGGTATTAACCTTCAGGGTCATTTGAATGGTTTTGCTCTAACTTTATAGTAACAAAGTTAATAATAAAATTCTTTTTTTTTGGAAGCTTTATGAAAGTAATCTGTCACCTCAGTGCAAAACAGACTGAAGATGAAATTGCATGTTATGGCTGTTTCCTTGCAGCCAGTAATGGAATGTCTTGGCCTCTCCCTTGTGCTCATTTTCTTGCTTCTCTGATCTCACAATGAGATAGTTTGCTTTGGTAATATCACAGGGTAAAAAAGCAAACCTGTTTGTGCTTTGCCTTGGTGATGGGGTGTGTGTGCGTGCGTGTGTGTTGGACAGGTTGTTTTTCTGTGAGTTTAACTTGGCTCAGCTTGATGCAGGTTCAGAACACCAGAGAAGCACGTGGGGAGCTGACAGTGAGGAGAGAGTAGAGCCTCCTGGTTGCGCACTGCACTAAATTTGTAGGTTGGCTCAAGCCATAGCACGCAATTTTATCTCCAAAATTCTTCCATGTATTTCTCCAGTCACACTACTAATTGTGAAAAGACAAAGAGAAGAATTGCAAGTATGTAAAGTACTCAGCCACTTAAGGAATGAGTGCAGCAAACCAATCTTTGTTCAGCAGAACAAGAAAGTCAGCTGCTCCAGAACCTTTTTCCTAGCACTCTCTATGGGATATAATTTGTCAGGACTCACCACTGAAGTTTGGATGGGTGAACTTAAGGGCAAAAATCTAGTCCATGAGGACCTGTATTGTCAGGTATGCGAAAGCTCTGTTATACATAATTGGTGGGAAAACAACACTAACTTCAACGGTTAGTTTTTTTTAAAAATAAAATGGATGTTTTATTAAACTCTGGTTTTGCCCAAGGCTGTTATATGAAAGTATAATTGCTACAAGCTGTTTTAGTGTCTGTTGGACTGTTTATTTGAAAGTGATTTTTATAATTAATATCCAGTATGACATTGTTAAAATTGTTCCAGAAGTTCAAGTCCTTTGTGTTCCTCACTGTTGTATTATCATTGTCATGTCAGACTTTAGAACACTTAGTGTTACTGGCTCTGCACAAGAGCCTTTGTTTTGCAGTCAGCAGAACTATTTTTACTTTGCTTGTGACTACTGAGCTAACAAGAATGGCTTCATGCATTTTGTGGTTTCCATTCCTCCAAAATGTGAGTAAGGGGAATAGCACTGACATGAAAATAACTTTTCATTTGCTTAGATTACTCAAAGCTTAATGTTGCAATAAAAAGCAGAAAAAATAATTAGTTGTAAAACTAACAGCATTAACTGTACTGAAGTCTGTTTAAAGGACCACAGGGAGTAGGACTTAGAGACACTAAAACACATAGGGGGAGGCATCGCAACGTCCTCTGAGGCAGACAGCACAGATTTCATTATCAGTCCCTAAAACTTTGCCTTTCTGCAGTTTGAGGCATCAGTAATGATTCCATGCTCTGCATTCTGCTGTATTGGACTAGACAGCAGAGCCAGCCTAATTTTCTCCTCCAAGTTTCTAGGCTTTCTTAGCACATCATATCAGTGCAGGTTAATGCCGATAGCTGCAGATGTCTTTGTTGCATATTTCAGGACTCAGTATGTACAGCTATACATTAGAAAAAAGGAAAGTAAAATCTAGATGGCTGTGATGAGCTTTAAGTATGTTGTCACAGATTTTCTCATTTCAAATGATGTCAGATTATTATGGGCTGGGAAGTCAGGAAGACCTGAAAAACTAAAAAGCTTTTCAGGATTTGTTTAAAATGAGTGGCACAATGCCAAGGTTTGGTATAATGCCATTTATGCATTTTTCCACAGTTTGTTGAAGCTTTCCTATGCTATGTTTTAAGCATTTTTGACTGAAAGCAAACATTTAGATGATTTGTGCCATAGAACATCTTCATTGCAAACAGGAACATGAATATCCCCAGCAAAGGAGTATAATTTTTAGAGAGAGGTAGAAATGCTACTTTAAAGTGAAGGATAAGATTTCTGTACCGTGAACTTATCTGATGCTATACCTGGTCTGCAGTACTTGAAATGGATGAAATGCTGCTGTGAGGGGAAGTACCCAGAGAACGGCTTGCACCTTCTGGCACCTCTGGAAGAGAGAGAACATCATATGTAATTTTTCAAAGTATGTTTTGTTTTCCTGTAAGAAATTGGTTTGTTACAGGGACTGTCAGAGATCTGGAAAAGTTTGACCTTTGGTATTATTCAGGAAAGCTACATTCTGTAAACGTATGGGCTCTGCGCTGGTACTTGGGACACTTGCCTGCTTACAAGTGGAGCCCTTCCTTCTAGAGAGAGAAATAGTTTGGAAATGACTCAGTTAATTACCAGAACTCGATTTAACATGTAAGAAAAATGCCTAAAAATAAAATACCTAAGTAAGCCAGCATAGCAAAAGACAAAGAAAATGCAGAAAGTGCAAAAAGCGCTTAGCCCAGTGTAAGAGGCAGTCACGTGGTGAGAGAGTCAGCAAAACTAATGTAGCTCAGATATTTTTTCACTGATTTAATCCAACTTGCATGTATGTACATGTGTGCAAGAAATCTAAGCAGCAAAACAGAGAAGCAGAACTAGTAGGAAAGATTATGAAGCTTAATTACAATTGCCATAGAAAAGCAGAGTAGAATATAGTTATTATGGCTGAAATATGAGCGTTGAAGAATTAAAGAAGTCCAGAAATTAGAAGGAAACTGGTTGAGTAGTGTTGCATATTAATGACATGATAGAGAAATGGAAAATAAGTATAGATAATTGTTCTTCTGATTAAATAGAATCTTGGCCAAAAACAGTAACGGTTCTTATAGAATATCCTGAGTCAGAAAGGACTCAATAAGGATCATTGAGTCCAACTCCTGGCACTTGTGATCATAGTTGGGTATGTACAGATACAGATTTTTATGCTAGAGAAGATGATTGAGAAAATATTTTGTCACTGTGAGAGGTTTGTATCCAGTTCATTTCACCTGGGGAAAAAATGTGACTAAGATTGTTAGCACTCTCCTATTCCTGGCCATGATATTTTTCAGACTGCTTTATCTAATCTTCAGTAATAAAATTCTGATTGAGATTTTGGTTTCAGAAAGTGGAAAGTGTTACAGAAGACCTCACTGTAATGGTCATACTGTGACTCAAAAAAAAAAGTTGGATTGGAAAACTGAAAGATGTGTGTGAAACAGCTTTAGAATTTCTTTATAGCAGAGGTACAACCATCTGGAAGTTGCACTGTAAGTGGAGAGGAGCAGTAGCAGCTCTCAGTGAATAGTCACTTGAAAAATGCTCTTCAAGATTAAGAATTTTATTTTTCTGTAAAATTTTGACCAACAACAAAAGCTGCAGCTGAAAAATTCATTGTATGAATATAGTAAGAATGGTCAGGAATCAGGCTGATGAGACTTTAAGAGAAAAGTTAGAAATTCCTTAGCTGTTTAAAAAAGAAAGAAAAAAGCAGAAAATGAAGCTGTCTGCAGTAAGAATTTTACTGATTTTAAAGGGATTGTAGGTACTAAATCAACAGGAGTTCTGGTATAGAAATGGAGAATTCCACAACCAAACTGGAAGCAAAACTCACACAGATTAGTACAATTGAGCTGGTTGGAATTATAGTCTTTATCCCAGAAATATGAAGAACTGGCACATGAAATTACAGGGCTAGTAACAATGACTTTAAATAAATTTCAAGTCAGAGTGGTACTGAAAGATTCAAATATCAAACATAACTGCTATACTTAAAGTGGAAAAAGTGACCTGAGCCTTTTTGTCTAACTGAAGAGAGCACAAAACCCTAGAAGAGAACCTGAAGCAAAGAGTATTTTAAGATGTGGAGGTAAAAGTCCAATTAGCAGGAGAAAACCTGAAATTTACTCAAGTAGATCAAACATTAAAGCTCTTTCATAAAATAATGGATTTCTACAAAAAGGGAATATCTTGCTCTATTGACTCTGGACTTCAATAGAGCATTTAATGATGTGCCATATGGGAAATCAGTACTCTTGATGAAGAGAATAGAAGTTAGCACAAGGCTGGTATGATGATGAGGAAGAGACGGCAGGGTATGCTGAAGTGGTATTAGCTGTTGAGCCAGTTGTGCCTGTGATAAAGTTGTTAGGGACCAAATAAGCACCAAGAGTGTGTTATAGAAGTGTTGCTAATTAGAGTATCATTTAGCACCAAATGACTTCAATAAACAGAGTTACTCTTTTGTAAGAATTTATGCAAGCACATCAATTGTGTGACATGAGCAGACAAAACCCCGAGGGCATCAGACTACTGCACAAACACGAACCTTTCTTATGCTTCCATAGCACAGAAGATGTAAGGGCAGCATACACCCAGACATTTCTGGGAAATAGACACAAGTACAAATAACAGCATATAGAGTACAGGCTACACCACATGCGTAGTGCTGAGCGCAGTTATTGTCCATTCACAGTGTGAAAGATGTTTGAACTGAGGTAGGTGCAGAAAAGGGCTGGTAGGAACAACAGGCAAATGTATGCTAATAAAAGACTAGAGAAATATTGTATGTAGTTTACACTTCTGTACAAAAGAATCCATATATGTATTACCTGATTTGATTTTAGCTGTGAACTGAAACTGTAAGTCCCTCTTTGAAAGCACTACTTACGGAAGAGCTTTAATATTTGCCATTATAAAATTAGCATTCTTTTTGTCTCTGTAGAGGAAAAAATGTTTGAATGTAATAGAACTATGCCTGGAACAGCCCAGAAACTTCATATTTGGGGCTCTTCTATGGCAAGAAAGATGGACAGAATCTTTGATAGGAACAGACCCATCTGCCTGTAGTAGAAACTTTCAGTGCTAACAAATGGGATCAAGGCACCCAACCTCCAGTAATTTGCACAATAACTCTGAAAGAGTCCCTGAATTTTACTAGCTGAGCTATACCTGATCTCCTCTTCCTATACGTTACAGAGACAAATGTTAATTCTAAACCAGTGAATATACATGGCATCTTGAAATAATTCCAAGATTAATTGGAAGTTATAAACCAATCACATCTTAATTCACAATATGAACAATACTTACTTGGCAGAATTGAGGGCTTTTGCAGTGAAGACCTGAAATAAGCAGAGAGATTATAAGAAGATCATAGAGAAACCTTTTTTTTCCCTGAAAATATTAAAACTGTGTATATGAAGCTGGCAATGGTAGAATGTGTTCCAGCTCACCTTTGTCCACTGAGAGATAAGAGCCAGACATAGGTATTTTAGAAATCATATCCCACTAGTACTGACAATGAGTAATTTAAACATCTAGTTTATACCTCTATTGCTTAATTAGATGTTATAGCCTTCTTTGATTTTTGGTGGCGGTTACAGTGTTTTGATGTATTTGTCACATTTAATTTTTTGCTGCTGGGGGTTTTCAAGAAAACTGAGTTTTAAAAAGCAGAAGGTTGCAAAGAAAAAGAAGTGCTCTCTTTTGAACTTTGCCCATCTGTGTTCAGACTGAGCAATAGGAGTTGGTGCACTGAAATATTCAGAAGATAATAAAAAAGGATTTTACTTTGGGGTACCACTCGGAAGAGGTGGAAGTGGGAACTCATGGCCGGAACCTCGCCGTCGTTCTGCTGCTGTAGGTTTGTCTGTAGTTTGGGAAAAACAAAACAGAGTCAACATTCTTTAGAAATGCATTGTCCCATGTAAGACAGTCTCAGTACATGAAAGAGGGTTTCTTTACTTGTTATCATCCTTTTGGAAGGTTTTCTTGCATGGAGGCTTGCCATTCTGCTACTGTCATTACTGACTAGTGGCACACTACCGAAGTTTATAGGCAAATAGCTGCCTGCAGGAACTCCGTGGGAGCCCTGCCTTTAGGGAGGCGAGCTGTGTGACACAGGGGACAATGCTGGGGCAGGCTGCAAGAGCTCAGCCAGAGGTACAGCTGTGGGGCTGCACTTAGCCTGGGTCAGGCAGCTCCCCCCGCTGAGCTTCTGCCTCCAGGCGCTGCACCCTTGTGCAGACATTTTCTGCCTGTGTGAAGGACTGGCTCTTGCCAGGAGCCATCTCTGCAGGAGGTGCTCCTTGCTGAGCTCAGAATGATGTGCTCGCGTTTTCCCCCCTTCCCCCTCTCCACTTTGAGGACTATATGGCACATTGCTGCTGCATTATGTGGTGCCTTACGCTGCCAGCAACCTCAGAAGTTTTATTGCGGCTGCTTTTAGAGAACAATGATACTCAGTGCAACTAAGGCTGGCCAGATCCAGTTCTAAACTGCTAAAACCAACCTCTCCTAAAAGAATGAGGATAAATTGGATGTGGTGTTGTTTGTTTCTAACAAGGGAAAAATTAATTTTGATAATATCAACTTTTCCAAAGTAGTGGAGAAAATTTACCTTCATTTACAATGAAGGTGTCTCTGGAAGGCAAGCACGGTTTCTGCAATAGAACACAAAGAATTTCAATACCAAATTGCATATCACTACATCACTTATACAGCAAATACCTTTTTATAGTTGTTGTTAACTAGTTTACATTTAGAAATGATGGCACCCTCTGGGGATCAGGAGACAGGGGCCATGCCCTGCGCAGAGCCTCTGGTTGTATGGCAGTGCAGCTTGGAGTTTTGTGAAGTAGATTTGGAAAGGATCCCAGTTTGTGGGGATAAATAGATGGACAGGAACTCAGAGATGCATGCTTTAAGGCTTTTTTTTTAATTTATTATTATCCCCATGAGTAATTTATAGTTCCTTCTGATCTCAAGTCCAAAAAATGAAGAGTTCATCCCAAATACTTTTGAATCAAAATATGAATATTTTCATCTTTGTTAATCTGTGTGTAGACGTCTGAACACATTTCTTTTTCTTTACTGAAGTTCAGACTGCCAGTTTAGCCATCTGTAAAACCTCTCTCAGCCTTCTACTTAGGTTTTTTTTCTTTTCCTCCTTCCCATTTTAAATCAATGATAATAAACTGACTGTTTCAAAAACATTTTTCAATTTAATTTAATTGGAAATTTCAACAACTTCTCTTATTTTCTCCCACTGGAAGTTTTGGGATGTTTTTCTAATGAAAAAACTGACAAATTCTGGTAAAATCCTCCATATTTCTTCAGCTATTATTCTTAAAATAAATCCATGTCCTTCATATACAGGCCCTATATCCTTCAGAGATGCTTCTTAATGGGCCATGTTCCTGTTTATTTCTCATTTTAATTCATTCCTTGCAGTATGTGTGCATGGTTACATTCAGGGGAGACTTATCAGTTTCTGCAGCTCCCTGAAAGGAGGTTGTAGTGAGGTGCGCGTCAGCCTCTTCTCCCAGGTAAGAGTGATAGCATGAGAGGGAATGGCCTTCAGTTGTGCCAGTGGAGGTTCAGGCTGGATATTAGGAAATGTTTCTTCTCAGAAAGAGAATAGTAATGCATTGGAACAGGCTGCCCTGGGAAGTGGTGGAGTCACTGTCTCTGGAGGTGTTCAAGAAAAGGACAGATGTCACGCTGAGTGACATGGTGTAGACTGGTCACAGGCATGGGTTGATGGTTGGGCTAGATGATCTTATTGATCTTTCCAACCTCAACGACTCTATGATTGTAGAGTATCAAATCCAAACTTTCATTTAATCTAAACATTTTCTACTTGAGCTTTCTCACTGCTACTTAGTTCAGGTAACTGCACCCACGTGTTTATTTTCCTTGTCTCTCTCTTCTAGTCTTTCTATGCCTTTATGTTATATTCAAATTCATGATCAAATCAAGTTTGATCACATGTAAAGTTATCATTTAATTATGCAATTATAAATCAACTTACTGCTGGGTTTACTGCATTAGAAGTTTTCTTTCTGTAAATTGGAGGGAGAAAAAGAACATGGTTACTTAGCTGATTCATGGAATTCATTTAGCAACTAAGCACATGCACACTATTGCTGCTATACTTGAGTAAATAAAGCAAGCCAGCCAGCATCTGCTGTCAGCAGCAGGCAGAGAAAGGCAATGGCACTGGAATACAAAGAGCATTCCTCCAGAAATAATGAAAGAATAGCTTGCCTTCCCCTAAAGTCAGGGTATTCTTCATGAACAGCAATAGAAGTTATTCCTGAATTCTGATTGCCACAGACCAGGTTAGGAGTTGGCTCCCAATACTCCCAATAGTAATTAGCCCCACCCTCAAAGAAGTAGTTTTGTTATTATTTTTTACTCACAGGGCCCTTGGTAATGGAGATGGAGCTGCTCCAGTAGGAAATTTAGATTCTTGTGTATTATTGAAGCTATGATCTAGAAATAGATATGAAATATTTAGTATGCAATATTAGCTCTGTCTGAGTAGTGGATTTTGCTCACTGCATTTCAATGTTAACATAATAGAAGTAACAATAGCCAGTGGTTTATTTTTCTTGACATGTTTTCACTCCGATTATACTAAAAAACAGTTCAGGAGCATTTCTTACTTGTTGCTGGCTGATACAGATAACATTTACACTGACACACTCCACTGCATGGTATATTAAGGTCACCAGTGACATATTGACAACAAATCCTGCTCATATCACCATGTTTACACTAGAGAATACTTACTTTCGTCATTGTTGTTTGCTTCATGATCCTGTAATGGAAAAGTATGTTAGATTTGACAAGAAGCAATTAAAGAAATTAAGTGGGAAGTGCATAAATTATCTGTGGTTGCAATCTGTAGTAATTTTTAATTATTCATTTGCACAGAGAGCATACAGCATCCAGGATATTTTTCATCAGCTTCTACTAGGGTATTTGAAAAAATTAGCAAGCCAATTAATTTTGAACATTATAATAAGCTTAGGCTTTCATGTAGTAAGAATAAAATTGCCCCTGAATTTTGCAGTGAGATCTTTTGGTTTGTGTTTCATTTCTGAAATTGAAAGCTAAAATTTTGCAGCAGACACTTTGCACTGAACTGAGAGTAGCGAGCAGACTGGCTTTTCACCATCCTAGAACTGAAACAATCCAACTCGTTTTGTAGTTTCTTTTGTAGATGCTTTCTGTTGGCTCCTAGATACTGTCCTTTAGGGAAGTCTTCCATATGAAAAGTACCATTCAAAGAGGCACCAGTTACTCATTTGTCTATTTTCATCCACCAGATTAATGGCTTTTCACTAATGTTGGTTACAAACACATCCATTCTCCGGTTGGAGAGGTGTGATCCTCCCAAATGCAATTCCTTTGGGAACAGCATTTTCAAGTGATAGCATTTTCAAGTGATAGCGTTTACTCAGACTACCCAGTCTGAGACAGTTTAAGATGATTCAACTTTCATAAAGTATCAGTAATCACCTGAGCAGTATCATGATCAATGAAGATGCTTCAGATTGGGCAAAATAACCCATTGCTACTGAAAGTAAAGTTGTTGGAGTTCAGCCAGTATTTTTTTTTTAGTACAGTAAATTATTTTTGCGAGATGAAACATAGCCTTTAAACCATTTAAAGCTTTTTCTTAGACCAATACAGATGTACCTCTTTTGTACAAAAGACAAAAAACCATAATTACAATATTAGATCAATCTAACATCTAAAGTTATCTATTTTTGTTATTTAATTCAGGTAAGAAAAACCATAAGAACACACACAAAAAATGTAAGTTTACCACAACTCACTGTTTTTGGATGAATGCGATTTCTGGGAAGAGGCAAAATATTTCTAGAAAAGTACACACAAAGTTAACATGAGTGGGATTTTTGTTTTGTTTGATTGAATTAGATATGCATTTCAAGATCTAGAGAAGAACCCTGAAGTAGATGGTTTTAGTTATAAGTATACACCACCACAGTGGTTGTGATGCTCTGCCATACAGAGGAACCCTTCTAGAAGAGCTTCTAGTCCTGAACTTTGGGTCCCCTGCAGCTGTGCACAGGAGACCCAAACCGTAACACAGTGTTGTGCATGCCACTTGCTCTCCCTAGGGCATATGGCCTACTTGATAGAGTGATGACCTAGGGATGAGACAGCATCTTGGTTTCCAAGCAGCTTCCTATATTCTGGGTACACAGGAAAGAAAGAGACTGCATACTTAATTTTCTTTTGCTAATTTTCCTCTAGGGACTTGGAATATGAATCACAGATTTACCAACTGCACCCCACCCACTGCAAAAACATCTTGTTTGTAAGGGCACAGAGGCTGGTAATAGGACTTGAAAGTGGTTTGCAGAGATGTTTTACCCCTGCATTGATTCCTAAGGGAATATTCAAGAAAATAGTGCCTATTTGGCATGCTGGCTTCAGTACAGAAGTTGAGAAGGAACTTTTGTTCTCAATTTGCCCCTACATCCCTAGCTATTTGCAAATACTGACTATTGCTTATTGTGCAAAGGCTACACAATAGGTAGAGATTAGAAAATTTTATCTCCACTCTTATTTGTTATTAATTTAGGCTGCTGTCAGCTTACCTGGAAGCATCTAACTTAGGTGACTCTCTGGTCATGCTGTACATGTGCGAGTGCTCTGTATTCTGAGCACGTGTAGCAGGAAGTGGCTTAGTGAACCTAATAATAAAACATGAATTAAGGAAAAAAAATCACATTTAACAATAGTGAATAGAAAATGTAACCATCCTCTCCTGTCCTGCCCCCTCATTATTCTGAAAAGTACCCTTACAAGTAATATTTCATTTTAATACATATGTTTATGCAATTGAAATTAACATGGAAATGGATGACAATCTTTGCATAGCTAATTTAAAGAGAATTATTAAGCATATAGCATCTAGATGAGAAAATACATTTTCTGACAAACTTTAAATAATGTACAACACTCATAGCAAGAGATTACCTGGTTACGGGTGGTGGTGAAAGTTCTTCCTTTAAGAGAAAAGGCACATAATTATTTGATCATATTTTGATTTAATGAAATATATTTGTATGATCATATTTATATTATCGTAGCAATATCTTAATTTGGTGTTGCAGTGTTGTTTCTGGTAGAGCTCTCCCTGGTGATGTGCATGAGGATGGTACAGGCAGGAAGCCCTGGGCACGCTGCTGTGGCTGTATGTCATGTCAGAACCAGCAAATAGGGAGAAAATTACTGTGTCAGAACTATCATTACCCCTTTGCCTGCAACTGTGCTTCTATAGAGAGCATTCCCTTAGGCTGCTGCTTCCCAGACCCAATTGCTATCACCCAGGACTGGAAATTTCAGCCCCTCCCCAATTATTCTATTTGGCAGACATTTTGAATTGGTTTGCCAATTTTCCTGTGAAGGAAGTGACAAAGTGCTAAGTGAAAACAGATTTGTTCACTTTTTCCCCTTTCAAAGACTGAGTTTATATACATATACACTCTACAATCACATATGCTGCCCACAGACAGGCTACAAGAGTCAAACTGCAGGAAAGCCTTACCTCTTCCTCAGGAACCTCGTACACTTCTATAGGACAGGGAAGAAAAAGCAAGTCCTTTTGTTAGCAAAAGTGCACTACATATTACCAGAAAAACTGAACAGAATTTGCATCAACTGTATTTTGCCTCTGGAAAAGTAACTTGGAGAAGTTGTCCCTGCCTATTGGTTCTGCCTCCTAAGCCCTCAGGCAGCCATAGCCCTGCTCTTGAAAGAACAGAGAACTCCAGGAAGAGTCCCAGGAAGTGAGATAAACAGTTGCTGTATGAAAGAGCCTTTTCTCCACCCTTAAAAGCTCCCCCCACCCCAGCCTCTGAAAAAAAGAAGACAAATCCCGTGTCTTGCAAACTTGTGACAGTTTGGAAAGGTGTGTTATCACACCAGTGGTAGCATTTAGCCTTTCCCTGAATCTCTGGGAGGAAGAGATCAGGTTAATCACAAATCCAGACGGATACATTTCTGTTGCGAGTCCATCCCTGAGCTTCATCCCACAGAAGTATTTTAATTCACAGATACTAAAAGACAAAAATCACCATCGTCCTTGTTTATGCCTACTTTATTCAATGGGAATTGAATTTCATGCCAGTCTTCATTGCTTTTAGTGCTCCAAAAAGTATCCACGTTCCCACCAGGGGGAGATGTTTTATTTTTTATTTTTTTAGAAACATCTCTCTGGAGTTGGCTGTTGCTTAACACTGATTTATAGAAAGTCTAAGATAGAAAATAGCATTTAAAATGTCCAAGAAGCACATCACAAATCCTCGGGTCATTCATAAGAAACCTTTATAGCTTACAACTTAAACACAGAGCTAATGAACAAACAGAAATGGTGTGACCAGTCTGTAGATGTTCGATGCCAACCAATTTCTGACACGTTGAGGACACAAAACAACTAGGAGTTGGCACAGCTAAGGAAGATTAAGCAAATATTTATGTACTTACAAAAGCAAATATAATTCCCACATTTTCTTCGGCTTTTTTTTCCCCCCCTTTTTCTAAGTAAATTGCTCTTTACAGAACTTAGACAGGAACATTGTTATCCCAGGGCATGCAACACATCAGCCTATGCAGAATTTCTCTCATATTGAATCTTGTTTCCTCTGGTGAAATGAGATTAATAGCATTCTGAGTCCTATAATTGTTTTTGCTGTATTGACCAATTTGTATTCCTCTGTTAGACCGGAACGCTAAGATTAATTAGGTTGAGGCAAATGACTTGTTCTAGTTTTATTTGGACTTAAAGCAGATTTACCATACCAACCTAGGCAAAACAAACGCTATAGCACAGAAAAACTGAAAGGGGAACATATTTTTAAATTTTTGATGTGTGTTACATGGTTTCTGTGGGAATACATCAATCATAATTTAATATTGCTCAGTCTTAGGTTATTTTGTTTCAACACCAATACAAATTCCACTTACCTTGCACGTCAGAAGTAAGAGAGGGCTTTGCAGGTGTAGGCAGGGCTGATTTTGTGGGTGGCTTCATAAATCTGTTCACAGGAGCTGAAAACATAATTTATTTATACACATATACTTGTGTGTATATACACATGTATTTTTATATACGTACATGTAAAGATACGCATATACATATGTAATCTAAAAATAAGTTACCGTTACAATAGGAACAAACATTAAGCAAGTGCAAATGATAGCCCTGAACAAATTAACTGAGGCAGGATGCAGTTCTTATTTTAAAAGGGAAACATCACTCAGTATTCATACCCTGATAAATAGGTTTGATACTGCCAGTTATGTCAGAGAGCAGAATTAAACACTTCTGTTTACTTTCACCTTTGGACTGTAATAATGTAACTCTCCAACTAAACATACTTAAAATACAGAAATAAAAAAAGTGAATCAAAGTCTGTCTTTATTTACTGCAGATCTAAAAAGGCTTGTTCCTGTTTCCCGTGGCACTTCAGCTGACAGAATTTTAATGCCGTGGCTCCCTTGGATGAGGAGGGAGATCACACACCATGAAAAACTTCCTGGTTGTACCAGGGATGGACTTTGAACTCACTGAGTTAGAGAGGCAGGAATTAAATATAACTTCTGTGGCCTTGTCATGGGCCAACTACCTCTTTGCCAGTTCTTTAACAGCTGCACCTCCACTCCTTGAACCCTAGAAACAGCCATTTATTTGATTCATTTTTTCCCCACTGTTGTTCCTAACAAAGTAATAAACAATTTGCTTAAATGACTAAAACTCACGTTTTGCAGGTAGTGGTGTGTTGCTTTCTGTGGGTTCAATATAGTTATCATCATCATTGTCGACTGGCACAATGTAATTATCCTATAAGAAATACAGGACAAAAAGATCTACCAGTTAAACCACCATCACATCAATGAACCCACAGTAGTTGCCATTTCACAGTGACTGCTGCTTCAGACATTTATCATTGTTTATGGATAGGAATCCCCAAGACTGAAAACCCTTTGGCAAACAACTCTAGTTCTGGACTGGTTGATAAAGCCCTCCCTTCCCTTTGGTTCCAGGGTAGTGTTTGAGGTTGCTCTCTCTCCTCATTGCCTGCAATTTGTAATTATCCTCTAGTAACCTGCATGGTACTTGCAGATCACAGCTTGTGATGTACCAAATATTTTGTACCATAGAGGCTAATAAAGACACCAGTCTTTGGCATTGCTAGGTAGCCTACTGGGGTCAGTCATTTAAACTATCAGAATATGTATATATATATGAATGTTACCTCATCATCACTGTACGGCTTCGGTGGTAATTTTGGTTTTGCAGCAGGAGATGGCAGGGGCAGGGATGGCTTGGATGGTTTGTTTGGTCTGGGCAAAGCTGAACTGGGTGTGCTCGGAAGAGGTTTGTTGATGGGAGGAAGCTGATGGTGACTGGTGCGATTGTCTTTTAAATGTGGAAGAAAATAACAATTTTAGTCAAAATTACTCATTAGTCTCTGGACAGTCTTCTGCTACCTATGCAAAAAAGTCTTTACTGCAGAAGCAACTCAGGGGAAAAGGCAGACCTGAATGTCTGCAGGTCCTGATGCTGAGACCCGTGTACCAACTGGTCCTGTTTCATCACTCCAGGTAGTGACCCAGTCCTCCAGAGCAGGTTGCAGTGTGCCTAGCCACTGACTGCTGTATGAACAACTGCTTAACTCTTGGGGAAAAGGTGGTGGCCAGGTGTTATGGTTTTTTAGTTAGTATATCCTGTGCCAGCTGGTGAAAAAAAGTGCAAAGGAACTTATCTGACATACAGGAAATAATAGAGCACAAAGGGTGAGACTGAAACAAATTATGCCAGGTCCTCTGTGGTGTCATTTTAGAAATTTGTCTCCTATTCAAAGAACATGTAGGTGTACTGTTCATAAACTTCTGGGAGTCCATATGTTGCATTACAGCACTTTGGTAACTTTTCTGTATCCAATGACTGTCTCAGAACTGAAAGCAGGCATCATGATGATGCTTCATTTCCTATTGGCCCAAATCAACAAAAGGTCACTTTCTTTCATGTCAGTGCAACCTGCCTATGAAAAAAACCCGTGTAGAAATAAAGAAAGAAGGCCTTTATGATAGATTGATTTAGGTAAAACTTTGCTTTGGCCTGTTTTTTCCAAGGTATTTATCCTCAGTAACAATATTGAAGGACAATATGGAATGAATATTTGGGCTGCTTCCAATTTTTTTTAAACTGATTTTGGACTGACATGAGCTACAGGAATGATTAAGAATGAACTCAAGTCTTATGTGCTTAACCTTCAAGATGAACTCCCCCACTGAAAATGCAGATGAGCATGGAGATAAGTTAGTGACATTGCTCATACTTTTACCTGAATTCTGTGATTATTAGATGCTCATCAAATTCTCTAGGACACATTATATTACAACTCTAAACATTTCTAGTAGCAATATTATCCTGTTTCATGCTGCAGTAACAATCATACCCTCTGAAAGCCAAAGATCTGATTGTCAGATTTAAAAGCAAACTTTTGAGAAAAGGATAGCTTAGTCCACTTGAAGCTACTTCTCTTTTGGTACTGATGAATTACCAATTACGAAGCTGGTGTAGCCAACCTTTCCATACATACCTGCATATTCACCTCTAGAAATAGGGAATGCAGAGGGAATCTTCTTTTTCTCCTGCTCACTTGGAGGTGGTTCATAGCTGTCATCAGGATTCTCCTCACTGGGGACCACGTACATCTCAGAGTCAGAGTGGCCATCTGGATTTTCATAATCACTGTCCTAGAAAGACAGAACTTCCTATTTCTTACTTCGTAACATACTTACTGCTTCATAGTGGAATATGACACAAATATCCTTGCAGGAGCACAATTAACTAAATTATGAGAACGCATCCTTGAAAGGTCAAGTTATCCTCCCCAAACAAAGAGGCACCTCAGCCTGCTCCCCCTCCCAGGAAGGAAACCAGTAACCTCAGGGTGACACTTGTATGGTATGGCAATTACTTTCCGTGGCACATTACCATGACTTGCTTCATTCTAACATGCTTTAAAAATTCATCTGAAAAATCTCAGTTTTAGAAAGCATATTTTTCTCTCTTTAAAAGAGATGATCCTAGTTTTGAAATTGTTCAGTCTGAGAAGTCTCTCAAATCAATTATATTCACTTATTTGTCCACGGCTATCACTGACAGCATTCTCATATGTACTTAAGTTGAATGTGAAAAAACTAAGGTAGCTAAGAGTGAAAATAGTGCAGATGTAACAAACAAGATAATGTTTCAGTAGTATTAAGTTAAACCAGAATTAGATGACTCAAAACTAAATATTTATTATATTTGCTTGTGCTGAACTTGTTGCTACAGTAGCCTCCTATGCTACCCCCAAAAGATATACTTACAAAGTCATCTGACCATTGGTCCTCTTCATTGTCTGCATGTTCTAAACCAAACACAGAGTTACTTAAGGAGATGGAATAGTGAACGTAAACATTTATTTTAAGCATAAATTGAAAAAAAAACCCAAACCTACATATTTAATTAAAAAAAAAGAGTGACATTTTCTTAAATGGTTCACTCATCACGTTGATTTTATCAAGAGATTCCAATCCATTTGTTAATTTTTCCCCCTATTTACTTTTATGTCACTGTTTCTGCTAGGGATGGACTGGTTCTGAATTCTCTTCTGTCTATAGAGCAGCCTACATGTAGAACCCTGATAAATGCAGATTTTGAAAGAGTAGCTGCTTATAGCTTTTTACTTGTATTGGGAAAACTTCTCATGCCTTTCTCGCCTGTCATTTTATATGTGCGAGCTACTTTCAGAGCTGTTGGTAACAGTGCACTGTTCTCTTGTTAGAGAAAAATTAAAAAGGAAATGTATAACTGAAACGCTGTTAGATATATACAGGTGTACACACACATGCAGTTTGAATTCCCAGTAATCCAGATTTACCTGAAGCATAATCCCTTTGTGGTAGACTTGGAGGAGGTTTTTTTTTTAGCCTGTAAATGATAATAATTAAAGTTATGATCTAATAAGCAGTACTCCCTAGAAGGAAATATTAGCGAGTCACACAAAGAAAGCCAGTAACATAAGATACCTGCAGAAATACAGATTATTGTCAGAGATGCTTAGCAAACAGCTACAGGAGAATGCTTTGAGAAGCTAGAAACAGATAAGAAATTAGAATCTAATCTGAGATTGTTTTCCTAAGAACAAGTTTTGAATGAACAGCTTCCTTGACCACCCACCTTCCTCTCAATTTCCAGGCAGAAAACTGATAACACAGATGCGCGTGCATCTCTGACACCTATCTTGAGATCAAAACCCGTTTAAGCTCACAGAGGGTTTGCTGAGACTAAGGCATAAGAAAGTGCTGATTACTCTCCAGCTATATTTTATAAATACCACTGTGCATGAACTTTATTTTCTGACTGGTGTTTAAATGTATACCAGGTCTCTCAGGGCCAGATTCTGTTTCCAATTACTATTACATTATGGTGTTATGCTCCTGTTTAGGTAAATATGATTACAATGGTATTTGCAGTACCAAGTGAGCCAGAAGATAGTTTGTAGAAATGCTGAAACGATTTTTGTGGCTATACATATATGTATGTGTATGTTTGTGTTTGCTAAATTGCAGCTGCCCAGAGAATAAACCAAATTACATAATCAGTTGGCATAACAATTATTTCATTAGCGTTCTAGCATTACTCTAAAAAATATATATATATTCTTGTTCACAATCAAAACAGATGATGCATGTGTGAAGTTACAGGCCAGACCGATGCATCTGAAGCAAAACAACTCTGCTTTTCGTAGCAATATAAAACATTAATACAATTTACATTAAAAGGACTCTTCAAAGTGACTTTTGAACACTGACAGCTTCCCTGATGAGACCTCACCATATTACTGCATCTTCCTCAGTGGCTTCAATTATTCTTTAATCAGATCACAACGAGGAACTTCTTTGATGTTACACATACGCAAAAATAATCAAATTTACAAAAAAAAAATCACCAACCTCCACAAAGAACTTAAAATATTTTTTGTGACCTCTGAGCAACAGTGATGTCTATAAATTTTACTTAACTGAGAGAATTTGACAGTCAATATTTAAGTCTCAAGCACGGTGCCTAGCTGTTGATGATCAAATGACCACATTAACTTGAGGTGGTGGCACACCAGCACTAACATGTTTGCTTACAAACTCTCCTCATTTTTTTTTCAGAAGAGCTTTGGCTGTTGAGCTGAATTCACAGGATTTGGACGCTCAGATGATCACAAAAAATGCACATGCATAAATCAATGAGTGAGTGGTACAGGTGCTTCTAAAGCTGCAAAAATTTATATATATAAATATATATATGTATAAAGAGAGAGAGAGAGACACCCCATTATTTCAAAGTGTTTGTCCATCTTTGCTCATTACCATCAACACTAATGAAAGATCTCTTCCTCCTCCCAGTCTTTAGCTTCCCACAGCATGAATAAACTTAGTGTACAAACAGTCAATGAGAAAGCATTCTCAACAGCACTGCTGCTGTGTTTGTCCAGGTTAGCACAGGCATGTTAGAAGGAAAAACCCAGGGCCACTGCCAGGGCAGATCTCAGGTCTGCCTAAGAAGGCAGATCAAAATCTAGTCAAGTACTTTGTTATGTGCCTATCCTGTGTTGTTCAGAGACAGTGGATGCTTGGAAAACAATGGAACTAAGACAATGGCAAGTAAGAGGCTCTCTGGGTCACAGTGTAAAGCATGCAGCCTAAGCCACAATATTTATTTCCAAACTGCTAAGCAGAAAACTTCAGCACTGTGTCCCTGGCCCTGCAAGTCCTGGCAGTGACCCTGACAGAAAATGTAAATGTTACAACAAAAGCATACAAAGCACAGAACGGAGCTGTGTGTCTAAGCAACCTAACATGCCATTGTGCAGATCTGAATTAGCATACCGATCCCAAGTATCTTTCCCAGTTTTGCAAATTAAGGCCACTTGTTCATTTTGGAACCTGAATATCAATAGAAGAAAAGAAATCATGTTTCTGTCACAGAGCTGAGATAGTTCACAGCCACATCTGCATTTGTTAGAAACATTTCAAATTCATTATTTATTCTCAAATCCACTTAGATTATTCTCACAGAACCAGAATGGATTACTGAGTGCCAGAACTGAAATCTGGATTCTTCTAAACTCAACTGGAGATTCGCTTTGCGGGTGCCAACATTTCATCCACTGAGCAAACCACAGTGCAATCTGAGAAGACATAATCCCTATGCCAAGGAGCCTATACCTTGCTATTTCAGATACTGATGCATTTATACACAGATGCTTGCAGAGCAGCAACTGACTCACCCTGTCCCGTTCCTCTGAATTTATCAACAAAGGACTAAGAGAATCAAATGCCATCCAACTGAGAATGTGTATATTTAAGTGGAAAAGAGTCCTAACATATCTTTTAAAGGTTATATAGCAGGTTATAGTAAACGCAATTTCTAAGTGAAATATTCTGGTGGTACCCAGCTCTGCACTTCAGTTACAGATAGTGGACCATCTCTGTGTGGGCTCTAATAGAACACAAGTAATTCAAGTTTCCATTGACCTTAATAGGGCCAGTATGTCCCTAAAATTCAGTAGAAAATAAGTTATCATCTAGATAATTTGAAATATGCATGAAAAATTTCAGTTCCAAAGATCTTCATAAAATCCAAGTGCATTTTGATGGTATGTTAACAGATTTTTTTAAAAGTAATTTAATATCTTACTATATACATCATTAGTTTCAACAAATAACTGGGAAGCATTTGAGGCATTTCATGTAATTGGGTCTGAATGCTGCTCACACAAAAACAGATTGCACTGCACACTAATTTTTAGGTGAATAAGTTATTCTGAAAGCAAAATATATTCTGAGATTTCCCCTTTTTCAGCTGAGGTTGATCCAGCAAAGCATATAGGCACATGCTTAATTTTACTCATGTAAGGAACCCTATGGTAATGGCAAGTATTAACGACATGCTTCAAGTTAATCACACATTTTGGTGTTTTCCTGGACTATATAGAGAACTTTAAAGTTGCCTGCAGTAAGGGTTTGGGTTTTCTGCTCTAACAACGCTTTCTCACAGACTACATTCAGAAAAGCAACCAAATATACATAGCAGTAGCACTTTATGTGAAGGACTAAATTCTCCTTCAGAGGCATTTACTCACTAGTGTATTTGCTCACTCCTCCGGCTTTTAAGAAGTGGCCACAGTCTCTTCATTTACAAGAGTCCTTCACTTCTCCCACTGTTTGCCTCTGCACAGAGCCCACCCACTTCATGGGGAATGTTTTTTCCCCAGATAGGATTTACAAAAAATAGTATTGCCGTATGCCCCACTCTTTATTCAACTTTGGCTAAAACCTATTGCTTCTTCTTCAACTTGAACATAATAATCCTCTTTGACATCATGATCTGCACAGCAGCTGGGGCTCCAGTTCTGTAAACAGGGCAAGCAGGTGAGTGGCAGCCTGTGTGCAATGTTTGTATTGCCGCTGTCAAAACATTGAGTTTGACTGGGGAATAAACAACAGGAACTTTAAGCAATGAAGGCATTATCTGCAGTTTTCTTTCTTGTTACCACACCTGTTCAGGCAGCTTCTCACAAAACTTTAAGACATTTGGATGGCAAACATACCCCTGCTCTTCCGCACCCTGGAGCTGAACTAGATTGCAGTGGGGGACTTTTCACGCAGAAATTTCCATTACCTCTCTCCATAATCAAGAGGCAACCCAGATTTCAGAAGTGTCTTAAACAAATGTTGTTAATAAGTTAATTGTCTTTCAAGACTACTTGAACGTTCTTCCCAATTCAAAAGCAAACACTTACAGTGTGTATGTTGCCCGTGACAGCTTTGGGCTTGCAATTACCAAGTACACTACTTGACTTCTTCCAAGTTTTCTCCACTTCTGAGGTTTGAATTTGAGCCAAAGCAATTTATGTTTTTCCAGTGCACAAAGTCCAAATCTGCATTTTAAAGCAGTTTTTAATACAATTTTTCCTGCTTCAGTCATGTTTATGTCTTTGACATGTAATAAAATAATCATAAAACTTACAAGGAGGAAGTGTTCAACTGGATAATCACATTAAAAATTTTTTTAATAGAAAAAATCATCTACTAAAACTAAACAAAAAAAGCCCCCAAAGGGCACAGAGGAATGCAGCCAGTTCTTGTTCTGCAAAGCTTGGTGTCTCTTTATATACAACCTTATCAGTGTTATCAACTCATGGCTTTATTCTAATTCTCATTCTGTACTGGGTTAAAGATTCAAGTTCTTAAGTCGTGCAAACGTGAGATTTATTTTTTTTTTTATTAAGTTTCTAACTTCATAATTGCAGATGGGATTAGTAGGACTCAGATGCACTGCAGAGGGTTCAAGAAGATTATATACATATATATATTTTTAAGTCTCAATTTGTATTCTCACAGCTGGAAGAGGTGGAATGCAAGCTTTGTGCTTTAGTCACACATTAAGAGTCTTTATAAGTCTGTTCTTTCTGTGGATTTTTTTTTTAATCTTGAGAGAATCAAAGAATTGTAGCACTACACCAGCTATCTCATACCTGGCATTTAACAACAGCACCTCTGACCTTCCCAGCTTCAGCTACATTTAGCTCTTGTTATTTTTCCCTTGTCCTTCCCAGAGAGTAAGAGGGGAAGGATGTATAGTCAGAGAAGTACTGATGAACAGCAGAATTCATGTCCAGGCTACTAAAGACAATCAAGTATACACACCATGTGACAGTGATAGAAATAAATGAAAGAGGATGAGTAATGAGAGGGAAAGATGTCTCCAGAATCTTCCTGATATATCTGGCATTACAATCAGAGCATGCTGAAGACCTATAGACAGAGGCAGAGCTGCGATAAAGAGGCCACAAGGAGGCCTGCAACCTTAGGTTTCTGTGGAGGGACTGGGTGCTGCTCCTAGAAACACATCACACCTCGTCTGCCCAGGGGAACAGCTGCCCCACAGACACCGAGAGCTTTCCAGAGCTCTTGCACGGCCAAATTACGCTACTCCCAGCTGCCTCATATATACCTGGAGTTAGCTCTTGTTAAAATCATGTTTTTTCTTCTCCTCAAATCAAACTATCGTGGTCACTCTCTAAGAACAGTTTTAAGAAATGTTTCTATGTGCCTTTTATGTATGAGAACTGCATTCCTAGAATTTAATGTGGTCATCCTGGAGTACTGTAGGTACCGTGTACTAATTAACTTTTAAAAGTTCTTAGTACTCAATGGCTCATGTGAAGAAAGACATCTGAATAGGAAAATCGCATTAAAGTGGGAGTTCAATGTAAATGAGCTATTGCATTAAGAAAAAGAGTGCTAAACAGCTTAAATAGATGTTTGACTGGAAACAGTGAATGGGGTATTCATTTGACAAGGATGCAGAATTACTGGAATTTCTACGTATAAGACACATGAATATTTTATGATACTTCTGTGTACGTGACATCAGTATTTATGTTGTTTAGCACTTCTTACTGAGATAAGAACGTTAGGTAATGGTGGTTTTTGTTTTAGGTGACTGATATATACAGGAGAACATAGCATATTTATGGGAATTCTATTATGTCTGATCAGTTGGTTCAAGGTGGAGCTCTAATTAAAGCTTAATTGCAGCAGGTAACTTAAACAGTGGTCTAAGAAAAAAGGAAAAGCTACAGTAATTCCCAAAACACACACAACAAAAATGCATTTTACCTAAATACTGTTTTTCAGTGCTACAACACAACCTCCCTTTGGAGGCCAGTTCTGTAGCTACTTTGGGAGGCTCTTAATAATGATGACAATACTGCATGTCACAGACCAGACTGAATTTCTTTACATACACTGCAGTACATCCTTCTAGGATAATATGGTCTCATCACCACTAGTATAATATTATACTACTTTAATCTGGCTTCCCCAAGTAGAGAAAACTAGGAGTAATGTTTCAAACTTACTTTTTGAACTTGTTTATTATCCCACTTTCATTTTTCTTGATATCATGCACCATCTTTTGAAGCTTCCTGTAAAATGTTAAACAAAACCAGCATTGAGATGACCATGTAGTTGAACACTCTTTAATATAAATTAAGAAAAATACAGGAAATATAAGCAGTAATTTTTCTTGCATCAAAAAATGCTTTATGTATATTCAGTAAGTAGTTCAGTTGCTAAAATTATTTGTGTATGAAGTTTCCCTCCCTTTTTAACTGAGCTTTTTGGCATGATTTGTGTTATCCTTCTTTATACAGTTCAGTGCGGTTTAAATAATCAATCTAAGCAAATGCATCAAGAAAGAATGCAATCACCTAATCTAATAGGTTAGAATATTTCAATATTAGCATATTGTTCAGAACTGACTTTACAACAATCCACAGCAATAATGGGAACATTCTCCAATTTACATGAGTCATTTTTAATCAATGGACAATTTACCTAATTCCCACAAAGCTTGAATATGTAACAAGAGGGGGGAACATGACCCTTTCCCTGGCCTTAACAATCTGAAAAGCCATTGGAGTACCTCCAACTCTCAGCTGTGAAAACTCATGATCTCAGGACTCCAATTACATGAACTGATATCTGGAATCAAATATAGTTTTTACTCATCAGCTGCACTGACCTCATTAAAAATATACTTGTAATCAAGTTAAGATATCTCATTTTTTTAGTCAGCAGGTATCAGTTTTTAATGCCTCTTACCCTTCTCATTTAGGGAAAAAAGTCACTAAAGGCAATTTCAAGGAATGCTGATACAACTTATTGCAAAGTCTGATTTTTATAGTGAAACCCATTAGAAGGCTGATCATCTTAGAAAAACTCCTATTGAATTTTCTTTTTTTTTTTTTTTTGGTTTCTCCATACAGTTTATGTTTGTCCTGTTACCTAAATTAAGATTTCCTGTATTAGACATGAGCTAAAGACTTCATCCCAGCTAATAAAGAGAAGCAAAAAGGACTTTTAAAAATTCTGCTTTCCACTCTTCATCATGAATTGTCTATGCAAATCTCATTGTCTTGCTTATCTCATCTTTGATGCAAGATTAGGCTACCAGACAACTGTTGGAATCTTTGCTTACAAAGACAACTAAAATCAAAGTTTTCTTGCCCCTTTTTTAAAGCTTTCTTTAAACTTGAAACCTTAATACGCAGAACGTTGAATAACAAGTTGAGCTTTGGTAAAAAAAAAAAAAGCTATCATCCATCTTTATCTTTGGCAATCGGAGCTCTAAAGTATTAAAATAACTCTTTCAAAGGAAATTGGATTTAAAAGATAATGTCACGGCTCTGATACATAAAGAGTGTTCCTAGAGCCTAAATATTTGCATGACTTTCCTTGAAGAGCAATTCAACCTATTTCTTCTAGATTCTCAACTAATAAAAAAAAATAATGAGAACAACTGAAAAGTAATTTACAAACACATCTGTAACTTTTTCTCAAAGCTCACACTAT
Organism: Numida meleagris; assembly: GCF_002078875.1. Taxonomy (NCBI): domain Eukaryota; kingdom Metazoa; phylum Chordata; class Aves; order Galliformes; family Numididae; genus Numida; species Numida meleagris. The sequence goes on along the minus strand of NC_034413.1, from coordinate 14,625,188 downwards.
TAATTTACAGCAAAAGCATATAAAGTTAAGTGCTGATATTAAAAATAATATTAAATTGCTTATAGATGTTGAGAAACAGTGCCCAGCAAAATACTTAGAGCAATTTAATGCAGTAATGCACTACATCTATGAGAAAAGCCTCGGTTATCTAACAAAATTCATTAAATCTGCAAATCTTGACTGAAAATCTCAGATCTTCTGCCTTTCCTCTGTTTATTATTTGCTTTTTTCCTTCCCTCCCTAATAAATTCAGTTTCTGGTCACGCTTGAAATATCACAAATAACCATCTTCTACAGTTGACTGTTTCTGTTTTGTGCCCCAGCTGGCACCTGGCAGTGCCTATAAATGAAAAGTAATGAGGAATGAAAAGAATGAGAGGAGATTTAAATGGTTTAGTTCTAGTTTGGGGAGAATAGTTGCTTGCAGGTGTTTGTGTCCTTTTCAAAAAGTCTTGGCAGTCTTTAAAGAGAAATGCATGTAAGACTCTCTTATTTTTCTTCCAGTATGTATAGCTTGATAGAGATAGGTTTTTGGTTTGGGCCTTTCTCTAGATTTAAACCTGAATGTTGCTTATTGTTCATCTCTGATGTTCATAAGTTTACAAGAACAAAGTTATGGCATTCTGAAAAAAAAAAAAAAGAGGAGAAAATGTGTTTTCCCATGCAGTTGAACTGAAACAAAAGCTTGCCTAGGTTTGCTTATTCAAATTCCTGAAGCCATTTAATTCTGTAAGTAACAATTGTGATAAATTAGGGAATATCTAACACATATTTGTGATTTCTTCATTTCTTGAAGTTGCATAGCTCTCACAGGAGTTGTTGCAACACTTAGTTTGTTGCCCCTGGACAACTTGACTCCAATCGAGCCTGTGAGCACCAGCAGATAACCAATGCACTATGACAGTGGTAAGTGTAGTAAGTCATCAGATGTGGACGATCTTCAGTTTAAGTAGAACCCCATTTGAATCATTAAGTTGAACAAATTGCAAAAACCAGTCTGTTCACTTAGCGAACAAAAGTTGAGTTTTCTTGACATACAATAGGCTACAAATTGTGAGTTTCACGACAATCTGTCTCTCTGGTAACTTTAGAGGGACAGAAGAAAAGATGAGGGTCAGGTAGTGGAGTCTCCTGATCTTAGAGCCTGAAGGTCATTCCAGGGCAATGAAGAAAACAAAGTATGGAAGGTCATTTATACACTGAATATTTTGCATGGATCTGTGTATCTGACTGGCTCTCTTACACTTCTTGTCTGTCTCTCAAATATTTTACCTAAGAAAATAGCTCAAGAGGTTCCTTGTGGGAGGAAATTTACAGGGCAGCAGCCTTGAGAGTATCTAGGACATGCAGTCTACCATGGCCCAATGTAGATAACCTTTGTTTACTTCAAGTACAAAACTATAATATAATTCACAACACTTCTGAGTCAGGACCTTGTTAACAATTAGTGATTATTCTCCTGGGATGAACAGGTACTGGAAACATTTAAGGACCTCAGTCAGCTAACACTATAAATTAAAATAAACAATGCTAACTTTATCTTGCACTTCAGTTAAGTAAAGATAATAAAGAGGCCAAACTTAAGAGTTAAGAAATAACTATAATCACCAACTCTTCATTCAACTTTGGCTGAGACCTTCTGTAAAATTTTGCTTGCAGATAAAGGCGTAGTCTGTGTCAGTTAATCTCTGAAAATGCTTTTCAGCAATAGCTATTCCGAGATCAAATTCAATTATGAATAGATGGGACCCTTTGATCCGGGACCCACTGCACATAAAACAGGCTTTCAAACTTCTGCAGTTATTGCTGGTAGTAAGCGTGCACATGAGAAGCTTAAGTCTTGGCTCTAAGCATGTCTAAAAAGTTTGTTTCTGGAAAATATATGAGGAATATTGGAGGGAACAACAAGTAAGTCTATCCCATGAATCCTTCAGCTGTACTTTTTTCCTTTGCTTAAATTTGTATTTTCCAGTTTCACAACATCAGGCAGTCAAACAGTTCAGTGGACAGGTTGGGCCTGTTCCAGGTAATAACTCCATGTTAACTAGAATCCCTACTATTCTAGTTATTGGACAGAGTCTCTCAGATTTTAGTTTCTCTTTAAATAGCTCTGTGCTGACTTGGTCTGTTAGGATGCTGAAGGCAGAGACCTTTTGTCTTCATTGTTGGAGCCCAACAAGAAGTGCTAGTAATTGATAGCAAGGTGTCAAGTGAAACAACAGGTATTTATGAAGTACCTAGCAGACAACGTTCCCCAAATGGGGAGCTATTTGTACTGGAAAGGGATTTTTCTATAACAATTAAAAGAAAAAAAGAGAAAAATGCATTCAAATAAACCTGGCATGTTTTCCTGTTTTTGTTTAGGACTTTGTGAATATAGCTGAAGTATTACTTGCTGAAGAAGCTACTCTAGTCCGAGCCTGTTCATGCTTCATGAAGACTTCATGTGAGTCTTCATGCTCTCCTCTGGTTTTCTGGCTTCAGAGAAGTCCACCAACATACTAACTTATTCTTGCTCTACGCTTTTGACATAGAGAAATTCCCATATTCTAGTAAGGATTAGTATAGTCACTGACTGGTATAAGATTTAAATGAAAGATAGCCCATGGGACATCAAGCCCAGGTTTCTTATTTCTGAACTCCCTACACAGGGAAACACATCACACTACTAAACACCAGGTTTTATTCTACTTACCTAAAGCAACAAAAGTACTGAGGGAAAAAAAAAGATTTTACTGTATGTTGATCCGTCTTGGAGATAATATTCAAAAATAATGAGTATAGTTTACTAGAAAGTATGCCTGAGAGAGGAGAAAGAAGAGCATTTCCTTTTAATGTTTAGGAGTAAACCTTTCCAAAAGGGGATGCTTTTATAGCCCTATGTTTCTTTATTTTTCTTATCAGTTTTGACCTCCAACAATTAAGGATTATCTAATGTACTGAAAAAAGGTCATTACCTATGATACCCATATAAAAGAAGCCAGAATGGTTTATCATGGCCAATACAATATAGCCTGAAAACAGGACTTGCTTTGTCACAAAACGCCTAGTTGCACTCAAGAACTGGCAGAGCCGCCTTGAGATAAAAACAAAATGGAATAAAACCACCCTCTCTTTGATCTGGTCACAGCTCAGCATATGAGGAATGAAAGGCAGTGGATAGGCCTAGCCCGTGACACATCCAGATTCTTGGAAATCAGATGGAAGCTTTTGATTTTCTTGCATGTTAGCTATACCACAAAAGCTTACTAAATTTAAAATAATATGAAAGAAGATATAAATGATCCAAAGAATAAAGCATGCAATGAACTTTTGACTCAGATGTGCAACAAGTTACAGAGCCCATGGACCCGAGAAAGAGGAGTATCTTACTTTCAGACAGTTGTCTGTAATGAGTAATTTTTCGGAAATTATATCTATTTGCATTCTAAGTGTCTTCATGCATCTGCAAATATATATCCCCAGAAAGACTGGGGATAATCTCTACCTCTCTGGAACTTCTCTTTAGAATCATAGAATCATTAAGGTTTGAAAAAATCTCTAAGATCATCCAGTCCAACCATCCACATACCACCAATATTGCCCACTAAACTATTTCCCCGTGTACCATATCTACATCTTTCTTGAACACCTCCAGGGACAGTGACTCCACCACCTCCCTGGGTAGCCTGGTTCCAGTACCCAACCACTTTCAGAGAAGAAGTTTTTCATAATATCCAGCCTAGAGAACCCCTTGTTTGTGCACTGGGTGTTGGTAATTCTAAGCAAGACTTGTGTCACCCTGTGGTAAGCAGTTGGGCTGCAAGGAGCACTCAGGTAGGCCCAAATCTGTTTCGTGTGTTCCTGTTCATCAGGGGATACCTTGCCATGACATGTGGTCAGGAAAAGGTGCAGCCATGAAGATTTTGGAGGCCTGTGGAAAAAGTGTGGCCTTGGTGGTGGCAATGGCCACCCTGTGCTGCTGGGAGCAGAGAGGGCCCTGCTGTGTGCAGAACAGTAAGTTCCCCTCTTTGTATGACATGAATACATTACTTTGGACCTCCAATACACACCCTGGGCATCAGCATTTTATCTATACATCTGGCTCTGGAACATGGCGAGGGAAGGCCTGCGGCAAATGACACCACTCTACTGCAAGAATACACTATGTGGTCTGCTGGATGGGGGGGAGCGGACACACATTGCTTTAGTGTATCCATCTGCGAGCACAGATGTGTGAACTTGCTATTGGGTGTGGTACTGATGTTGTTTTTGGAAACAGGGCTGATTGCAGCATCAGTAGGGAGCGGTGAAAAACAAAAACAAGTTTTAAACGGCTCACAGGAAGTCTTCAATATTACAAGCACACACACTTTTGTTTAACTGGAGGGCTAGAATTACACCTTCTCAGATTTCTAACACTCACAGGACTATCTGACTTATCTGATGTGCCTCTTGAAAAATACTTATCTGTACTCTGGGAGAAGTTACCTGGGTCAAAGAAAGGGCAACATTTTGAAGAGGATATGTTCAGACACAGGCTATGTAAGGAAAACTTGAAGCAATATTAATACACTCAAATATGAATTGACCTGTGTATTCTTTCTTCTTCTCCTAACTTCAGTCAGATTTTTAACTGACAAAGTTGAACTGGCTTCAGAATATTAACTGATTGAAAAATCACAGTGTAAATCAATCAGTTTGCGCTCTGAGTTAAGTTCTTATGACCCTTTGGTTATGGCTGTTCCTCACTAGCAGGTCATTCTGTTGTTCTATGTCTAGAAAGTCTAATTTTCTGAAGACAGTTACTACCTCCAGTCACCTCAGGTAAGAAAAGTTCACTTTGGGTGTAGCTCTCATCTGCCTTATTGTCTTGAGAAAGACAGCATAACAGATCAACTAAAGCAAAGTAGTTATTTCTCTTTTCCCAGACAAATTCAAATGCTTAGCATTGGGAACTTGAAAGAACAGGATTTAGTAACTGCAAGCTTAGACTTTATTTAAAAAATTAAAAATCCCAACACAACAAAAACAACACTCCCAACAAACTCCTACCTGCTTTAGCTGGAAAGCTTTACAGCAAAGATCCATTAAAAGAAAAACACAACAAAACATGCAAAAGTATAATGGAATTTGGAGAATAAAAGCTCAGTTACTACAAGAAGAAAAGCAAAAAATCAAAGAACAAAAAATTAAATAACAAGGGTAACTGTAGTTGTTTTTTAAAAAAAATAAAGTGTGAAACTAGATAAAGGACTGCATGCCCAGCCCCCACCTTTACTGCTCCCGGCAGCTCAGTTATTCCACTGCGGCCTGCCCAGCTGCTCTTTATTTTATGTTTCTATTAGCTTTTAGTTTTATAAGCAGGTGTGCAGCTGACAAAATTAAGAAAGTCAGCATTGCTGGACAAAGGGAAAGGATCCTGCTTCCTTGAGGGAAAACTTGCTTACCTAGTAGGTAATTTGTAAAAGCATCACTTGAGATCTTGGAAAGCTTGAAGCTCTCCTCTTGGACTGTCTTCCCAAACTAAATGCAGAAGCTTCCATCAACACATTACCGCTAGCATGGTCTTTGTGGAAGATCACAGACTTCAGCAAGCTGGGTGAGAGCTTCATAAGATGTAGTTTTTTATTACTTCCAAATTTTATGCATCTAAACCAACTCAATTAATTACATAAAATGGTTCTTCCCTTTCACTTTCCTTCTAGGTATTCAGTAGAAAGCAAAAGAAAATTCCCAACTACAGAAACCATCTAATCCTGCACTTTAGGCCTCCTCCAGGTACTTCACGCACACAGAACAATGTCACGTGCCACCTAGAACGTGAGAGTGCAATTTCCTTGCAAAGAAATGCAGACTGGCACCAGCTGGATGGGGAGCAGCTGGTGTTTTCTATGGCTGTGATGTATGCACAGTGCATATCAACACTTGTCACTGCCACCCCCTGCAATGCCTTTCATGATGGCAGAGGAGGCAACCTGCAACACCAAGCTATCAAGAGAAGACACTTTGATGTTTATCTGTAATGCTATCTCAGAGCTATGAGGAAAATTTGAGAGGCTTGCTTACAGCAAGAAGTTGGTTACAGACATCTATCTCAAAGGCAGCATGAACTACAATTGTCTTCTGCTGTGTTTGTAAGTTGCACATGAGGAAATGACTAAAAATATTTTAGTTTATAAAAGCCACTTGACAAAACATCAGAAGCACATCCTATTCTGCTCACTTTTCAATCATCCGCTATTTTGTCTAAAGGCAAAAACAGTAATTAGAGCAGGTGTGTGTTTACACAGTACACACAGAGGCACAGAAAGGCTAAATATTGATTGCACTTTTCATCTTCACATGCCCTCTAGGTAATCTTCACAAAGAAGCTGTCAATCTCTCTTTTAGTAGCAAGTACCAACGCAGGGTAAATGAAAATGCAAAGCATGTAATGTCATAATAATACGGTTTGGAGCACAAGTCTTACAAGGAGCAGCTGAGGGATCTGGAATTGTTCAGTCTGGAGAAGAGGAGGCTCAGGGGAGACCTTATTGCTCTTGCCTGACAAGAGGTTGTGTGTGGGGGGGGGGGGGGGGGGGGGGAGGTCAGCCTCTTCTCCTGTGTAACCAACAATAGGATGAGAGGCAATGGCCTCAAGTTGCACCAGGGGAGGTTCAGGCTGGATATCAGGAAATATTTATTCTCCAAATGAGTGGTCAGGTGCTGGAACAGGCTGCCCAGGGAAGGTGGTGGGGTCACTGTCCCTGAAGGTGTTCTAGAGATGTTTAGAAGTTATACTAAGAGTCATGGTTTAATGAGGAAATGGTAGTGGTCTTTTCCAACCTTGGTGATTCTATGACAATACATCTCTGACACAAGTAGCCCTAACATGAAATTAAATAGTATAATTAATTTGAGGTGACTAGGAATTCTGCACAAGCAGAGGACCTTACTGGGACATAGTCAAGGAGCACCGATTCCCTATAGGCATATACAGATTTATCTACAGGGCTAAGATAACAGAAGCCTACTCAATGACACTGAGTCTGGAAGAACTGCTCCCTCCTTTCAGATCAAGGCTGAATCTTGTTCTGAGTATGTATGAACTGTACATTAATTCCACTTCCTTAATGTTAATTATGTACTCGAATTTTGTTTAGAGGTCTTGCTAACATGGTCACATAAGCACTGACATGAGATGAATAAATTGACTTTATAACCTGAGTGCAGCCTTCATCAGCATCATAACAAAATACATTTTTGAATTTAGCAATTTAATCTAGAAAGTTCAGAGATGCAAAAGAATAAAACATGCTGTGTTTTTCCTATGGACTGGAAACTGCATGGTCTCTATAGTTTGAAGGCAAGGTACTTGGTGTGCACTTGAGGAAAGGGAGGCTTTTCTAAACAGCCTCTTAACTCTTCTCCTTAAAGCAAAGTGCATTTATAAGCATAACGGGCTCCATTTGCTCTACCAAATAGCACCCTGACAACCAAAACAGAGCAGATCTTCTACATATGACATTAAACACTCTAATTAGCCTACTATTAATGACAAAATAAGCCCAGATATCTTAATGGTCCCCAGTATTTGTAAATCACTAAGACTTGTTCCAAAAGAGTAGCTTTTATGTAAATAAGTGCTAGTTAGGCTGGGTAGATGTATACTGAGACTGATTAAATTGGCTGCATAACCACACTTTCGGTGGCACTTAGCCGCTTCTGCACTTCTTGCACAGCTGCCAGTGTCTGTATTTTAAGGCACAAAGGAATCATTTAACTATCTAGTCTGGCTACTTGTACTCATGGGCATTTCACCCAGTTGCCCCTGCATTAAACTTCATAAACACACTTTCATGCTTTTCTATTATTGATCTAGAAGGCATTATTTTAATTCTTCCTCAAGTATTTACTGTGTAGCCTCATTCCTGTTGAGATCATAAACCAGTAATGTTGCACACCGTTGCTTATAATTGGAAAAATGAGCCTGTCCAAAATATATGTACTAACAGATTAGGAATAAAGATACTATCACCATTTCTGGGCTTCTTTTGCCCTTCAGTCATTTACTATGGCTACGACAAAGCAAACTTACACTACACACATAGTCCTTTTGCAGTCTACCAAAAATTTAGGATGGTTCCTAGAGACAGATGAGAAAATATTATGACTTTCAGCCATTGTTTTTCATCAGTTTACCAATTCTTATCTGCTGATATTGGCATTATAAAGGAGATGCTGAAGAGGTTTGCTTATCTATCATATTGTAATGTTCTTTATTGTATTTAGACTATGAAGAATGTTATACAAAACTAAAATCAGTCCACTAATGCAATGATCCTTTCAAGAAATACATAGAATTTATAAGAAAGAAACTATGTAGTGAGAAGATACATACTTTTCTAACTATCAGGGACTTATAAATCACCTGCAGAAGATAGCTGGAGGTGACTTTTAACCGATTCTTGTAGTCAAATTCTTACCTATGAAAGAAGTAGTTTTGAGACATTTCCATTAAATACATCTGATAGAGCGGGTCACAAATTTTCCACATCACATTGTGCACACAGTAACCTGCTACACTATAATCCTGAACCACACTGATCCAACAAAAAATTTGAATGTTTCCTTTCAGCTTAAATGTCAAAAATATTGCTGCAGTTTAATACTACACTGTGTTGACGTAAGATGATCTGAACTCCTTGCGTCATTATTATTATTATTATTTTTTTTTTTCAGTTTCTGCTCCACAAGAAATTGAAACTTTATTTCTTCCCCCTATAAGTTTGGTCCAAAGGTTGGAACTGCCTGCAACATTGAAGCTCCAGAATATACTTATCCTTTAGGCAGAACGCAAAAGCATTGGAATTCTTACAATATTTAGAAATGTTTCAGTTATACCTTTTTCAGCCTGTTACAATCCTGAATACAGTTAATTGGGACTTTTGATCAGGTTAAATGTTTGTTTTCCAAAACTTATGTTCACCAACCAGAGCTAAAACTTGACTCCGTTACTCTTGATTAACTTTTCAGCTACTTACTTACAAAAGCTTTACTTCCAAAGACTACTGGATAACACTGAAAAAAGAGAATCAAATAGCAGAATAGGTCAAAGATACATTTTCCAAGGGGGGGAGGAAAAAAAAAGCCACTAAAAACAATACTCATTTTTAAATAAAGAAGTAGTTCCAGTAATTTCTAACAATGTGGGAATACCTTTTCCCCATTGTGATAGTACTGTTTTCCATACGCTGACACAAGCCTTTACAGTGTGGATTTTTTTTTTGGCAAGGTTTTGATTGTCATATTTTACTTCCAAAAGAAAAGCAACTATCGCATTCTAATGTAGTGGGCAGTATATAAGTTTAGAATGATTCTGTAACACAAAACTATTTTGCCGTGGCATCAACGTATCAACTGCATACCTGCAATATCATATTGTGATTTAATATCCAGCCCTCTACACAGCTATGTGGGGTATAGTTTCAAGCTAATGATGAAAAAGGTTATGTAAAATTACTTAAGTATTTTAATTTTCTCCCTGACCAAGAAAATTAATTTATTGGTTTATTTTGCTGGCAATTGGAAGCAAATAAAGAACAGCAAATATTTAGATCCAATCTTCGCTACTAACTTTTGCTGAATAACTCTCAGTCAGAGGCCATAGATGATGTGATCTATGACTTTTAATGTTGTTTTGGCAAATTCCACTATTATTGACAGTTATTTTGATGGAACTAAAATGTCCCTAGAAGACCTAATTTTATTTGGAAGGATTTGCACGCGAGGCAGTGCTGGGGTAAGCTATGCCAGCAATTTTGCCAGCATAGTAGAATGAAACTAAAAGTAATCAGCATAGCCAATCTTGTAAACAGGCTCAGTGCAAACCTAGATTCTACCACTGCACAACTACCTACATTAAACAAGGACTCTTCAGCATAGGTTCAGTATTACACAGCACCCATTTGTCTGTAATGCTGTATTTTCTTTTAAAACATAGGTAGACCACAGTCACATTTAAACACAGTTCTCTATAAACAGCTTCATAGGCAGGATGTTCTGGATAAGAATAATGCACTACATGGTGATTTGGGTTTAAAAACCAGTAAAGCACCTTGGCAGACTGACAAAGACTGGTCCAAGCAAAATGACACAGTCAGAAAGAAAGACAATGATGAAGAAAAAAAAGGCCAAAGCTTTCAAGGAATTGTTCTTATGTAATGCTTGTGCAGAGAGAAATGAAGAAATAAAGACAATATAGATGGGGCAGAGGCTGAAGCAAGGGCAGAGAGAAGGAAACATCAAGAGCTTTTAGCTGGGAAAGTCACGCTAGAGCTGAAAGAAGGGAATTTTACAGAGGTATCTGAGGAAGTGTGCTTTTCATATCTAGTTCCATTCCAAAGTCCAGAGGTGAGACAGATTCATGAAGCATTTAACTGAAAGAGAGAGGAAATAGAGATTATACAGCTTCACTGTTTAATTACAACTCCATGTTTTCTATGGCAAACTGGGCCTAACAAACCCACAGAAAGAACGCTTACTTGTACTAATCAGCACAGTAAACGTAGCTGGTGTCCTCCTTTTTCCCCATTCCTGTCAATTTCAACTTCAGAGGCTGCATGCAGCCATCACTGCGACTTCACATTCAGTTCAGGCAAAATGTGGGTGTGCTACAAGAACCACTGCTGTGATAGATACTGTGCAGCAGAAAATTATTAGGAAAAAATGGCAGCTGAGACAGAGGGCTGCTGGAGGTAGCAAGGGCTTTTGAATGCAGTCAAGGTCATTTCTGGCTGAGTGCCTAAGGCTAAAAGGCAGCTGGGGCTTGTGCCAGAAAGAGAACAGAGCAGGTAGGAGAGCAGAAGTGAGGGATGTGACTTGAGAAGAAATAGCCATGAGTAGAAGGGTTCAGTCTGGAAACCTCTCAGTGTGGGACAGTTCTGATGTGGGTCCTTGGACTGCTAAGCAGAGTACGACTAACTCGTGCATAGGTTTTCCTCTGGAGGCTATATAACTACAAGGGGTAAAAGATATTCAAGCTGGATATGGACTCAGGTGCCCAGTTCTGTCACAGGGAGAATTCCATAACTTGCTTTGAAACACCAGTTTCTTTCCTTGATGAGTTTTTATTTCTGAATCTGAAATAAACTATGTAAAATTTGCCTTCAATAAAAAAGGAGCTTAAGTTTCTATTTCCTCCTTTTCATTACTAACAAAAATTAATTAGTAGAACTAATGTAATAAAAATATTTTCTTAGAGTGCATAACTAATGTTCAAGTAAATAAATTGGAGATATCAGAAAAGGAGATATTCCCTTTGACAAAACATGCTATACATAGAAGGTATCAGTTTATGATTTCATATAATTTCACCCCCAAATGAATTTATTTCCTGCCTATATGCTTTCAAGAGCAAACTGCACCAACAAATATCCTAGTAAAAGGAAAGACCAAGTAGTTAGAGCAAAACTATCTCTGTCAGCGGAAAATTAGCGAAGACCATAAACCCCTTCAAATTTGAACTAGGCATTTAGGCCTTAAGGAAAGCACTCTTGATTTTGATAGAATTAGGATTTAAACTCTCCTATTTAGTAGGGATTGTTGAAACAAAAGGATTGTGTTTGGACTGCAGGTAAATTGATGCACATCCAACCTGAGTGGGGAGTGGGGCGGTGGGAGTCATTTGTCAGATATGGTTTGAGATAGTGATTTTGCAGGGCTTTGCAGAAGGAGAAATCCACTACATGTTAATGAAGTCATCTGAAGTGAACATGAAATTGTGCTCTTGGAAAAGTAATCTTCTGTTTGCAGTCTGGAAGACGTTGGCTGTATGACGTTGGCCAAGTGAAAGCATGTGGTACGCTTCTGGCTCATGCCATAGTTTGTCTGTCACTCCAGTGGGGATGGTAATGATGCCTTTGAAAATAACTGAAAATGAAGGCAGCTGAGAGCAAAGGGGCATTATTAAGGTTTGTGGTCATAATAAAAAATGCAGCAATTCTGAAGAGACATTATAGGAATTATTTAAAGAGGAGGAATTAGAGATATATTGTCTAAGGAAGCTGAACCACAAAGGAACACAAGTTTGGTGCTATATTTTTTGAGTTGCTAACTTCATGTTACCTTTGCCAGCTACCATCCTTGATTATGAGCATATCTTATGTACAGCTTTGTCTGCAGCATAAAGTTATTTTCTGAAATCAAGGCACACTAGAGCCTGCCATGTCAGCACAGCTATTACTCGTGTATTTCATTCCACACACTAGAAAGCCATTCAAAGTTACAAGGTCTTCCTATGCACCACATAAATCTGTCTCATGATAAACAACCAAGCCCAAGACTTCAAATCTGACTATATGAAAACATTAGAATACAGCGTACTCTGAGGGACTACTTGTATAAAACTGTGCATATCTTACAACAAACACTATATTAAAATAATACTGGAATTCCATGAAGTTCCAGCATTCCTGTCCAACTGATATTTAAGTTAATTGAGTGACTTAACTGCAAATGCAAACAACACTCCTACCACAACACGATAGTTAGAGGCACATAAGAACTTTTGCTGTTGCAATACACAAGTTGAGTATGCTAGAAATTCAGATCTGATACAATACTTGCTAATTCAACAAAAGGCCTTGTCTGTTAGGATCAGATATACCCATGGAGAACAGATGAGATTATCAAAGCAGCAGAACATCTAGCTTTTCAGGTCTACACTTAAAAAACATCAAAAGCTCAGACACTGACTCATCAGCAGCATCGCTTCAGTTTTTGCTTCTACAAAGCAGAAATTTTAAGAAAGCTGTCTTTATAAAAAGATTTTAACTATAATTACATCAATTGAAACTACGCTTTGTAGGAATTGTTCTCCACGTTTACTTCTTAGTCTGTGGAGGAAGGCTGACTTTTGACGTAACTCTTTCAGTCATATAACATCCAGAGCAAACTCTGAGCCACCTATGTACCTTCTGTGTAGGTAGGAGGCTGCATTAGGAAGCCAACTACAAGTTGGCAAGCCACATAGTGCAGGGGAACATGGCTGTTTTGCAGTAGGAAGCAATGGCTGCCAAGATGTTGCACCAATCTCCTTCTATATTCACACTCTTCTACATTTGTACTATGAATACTTACTCAAGGAAATTTCTGCCTTTAGTTATTAAAATCCTCTTGTTGTGGTAAGGTCATGTAACCATACATCCAGGTCTCTGCCTAATGAGAGACATGTTCTTAAACACACTCAAACTAAAGCACGTGTGCATTTCTGCTGTGCGCAGTGAGAACACATTTGGCTCTCCTTGGACAAGTACAGTGAATTGGCCATAAGCAGCATAGAAAAACAGACTTAAATACTTAAAATACAGGAAAGCAGAGCTAGCTCTTTGACTTGCTTATTTTACAGTTTTAAAGCTCGTCAAGACAAAACTGTTGACCTGGGAGATGATGCAGAAGGGACACAGTGGTGCCTTTCTGGTTCAAGGCTTTTGAATTGGCACACCAAGAAACTGTGAACTGTTGTAACCTTCATACATAGGACCTCTTCCATATACTTGCAAGTAATCCTATTGTTAATCCTGTTTTAAGCATTTGCAAAAGGTGCAAAAGATACAGCCTGGGTACGGTTTTATCACAGAGGAAAGTGGGTGTTCAGTTTCTTCAAATACCAGTAACTGTCTTGATGGCATCAGGTTTTCCATCACATCACGTGGCTCATTATTTTGAGATAGCTAAATGAGACCAATATTGGCCCCTGGCACCATTTAAACCATTTTAGATCAGGGATAAATTCCAAACATTATGAAAGTTAACTGTCTTCTTTACTCCATCCTTTGGGTCACCAGGAGACCTTGCTCAGGCTGTAGGGTGCAGTCTGCTAGGCTGAGGAACATAGGGACCATTGCAGCTCTATGGGTATGCTCCCCAGTATTTCAATAGTGTGGAGAGGGTACATAGCAAAAAATGCTGTTCCATCAAGACTAGCTTTACAAGGGAATATTTGAAGTTACACAGTCTTCTGGGGAGAGGTACTTGCAAATGGTCTATGAAATAATATTAGGTGCTTAAATAGGAGTTGTTTTAGGAAAAAAGAAACACGTTTTTAGTACTTCTTTCTTGGGGAAAAAGAAAAAAGTTCCTATGACCTTAATCTGAAACAGGACTTCTTTAACTACTCGGGAAAACAGTCATGATGAAAGAGCTTTGAGGTACCAGCTCCACCAGCACATCAAAGCAGTCACACTAAAAATAGTCCAGTAATGATTGGCTTCTGCATTTTTTTTCCCTCTCAAATCCTGTACTTAAAGTTGTCCTTCTTCACTTGGGAGGCTTCCCCGCTTTTCAGTTCCCCATATTCTACCAGATCTTTCGAAGACCAGGAAACCTCACAGAACATAGCTGTCAGAGCCAAGTTCAGACAACATTGATTAAACCATTAAGCAACAAATCCAACTTTTCTAATTCCCAGTGGGTTCGTACACCTTAGTGAGTCACAAACTATTTTCTTAAAGCACTGAAAACAGAAACTTTTAAAACGTTTCCTTGTTCCTTGCAGACGGAGCAGACAGGACGCGTTGTTGCTCTGAAACCTGCGGCCGACCAACCGCCGCGGAGCCGTATTTACCCCCGCACTTCCCCGTACCGCCCGGCAGCAGCCAGCGCCCGGGGCCGCTCCGAGACCTCCGCCCGTGCCCCGACGGCCACAGCAATCCGCGCCCCGTGCCCACAGGAACCTCCGCACCGCCCCCCAGCACTCGGAGGGGAGCGAGCCGGGACCGACCCCTACCTGAACTTCTCCCCGGCCGGCACGGCGAGCTTGTTTAGCTTGTCCATGCTCCGTGCTGCTCCCGCAAGGCGCGGCCACGCTCCTCCCGGTACCCCGCACTAAGCACAGCGGGAACTACCCTACCCGCAGAGCCCACGCAGAGCTGAACCGCGGCCGTACTCGGGTGTTGAAGCCTCTCCCTGTCCCAGCCGCAGGCGCGCACAGAGGACAGACCCGGTGCCCGGGACTCCTGGCCCGTCCCCTCCCGACCCGCCCCCTCCCGGCCCGCGTCGCGCACAGGTGGGAATTCCTCCGGAGATTGGCGCCGCTCCTCCCGCGGGCCTGGCCAGCCCGGTGAGAGGACTGGAGCTGCGGGGATCTTGTTCCCCTCTGCTCCCCACCCCTCTTTCCAGAGGAGATGTGCCACGTACCTGCCTGCTGCCGTGGGGACTTGTCCCTTCCCGAAGGTGTTGCAGCAAAACTAGAGATCACCGTGTGGCTTCCATCCTTTTGGATATCGCTGG
This sequence comes from Numida meleagris, assembly GCF_002078875.1. Classification (NCBI taxonomy): domain Eukaryota; kingdom Metazoa; phylum Chordata; class Aves; order Galliformes; family Numididae; genus Numida; species Numida meleagris. The sequence continues at coordinate 14,609,936 of NC_034413.1, read as the reverse complement.
CATGAAAACAGAGACTTTTCTTCTCTCTCCTTCTAACCTAAACCCTGATCTTTCCAGCAGCACAAAATGTAAGCAGGAGGTCTGTGTTTAATGGCTCTGATGCACTTCAGCCTGGATTTAGTGTGAATTTAATTCAGCCATTTCTTCCTCTTTAAAGTTGATTTTATAGGCATCTGATATATTTTTGAGGGTCAGTGTAAGCAGGTAGCCATGCTCTGGCTTTGTCCTGAAGCTGTGATGAATGGACTTTCTGAATTCTGTCCCTTATGTACTGTTGCCAATCACTTCTTTCTGTGTCTTTGGCCTCTGTGTGGCTTAGTTTAAAGGCTAAGACTGATCTAGGACTTAGGAAACCTACTTATCTACTTATTTCTCTATGATTCTTGTTATTTCTTAAATGTACACTGAATCACGTTAATATGTTTTGATTAGTACAATACGTTTTGATGATACTTGAGCCAGATTTTCTCTTGGATGTGTTTCCTCTCTAGGCTGAACTGATTTCTTTTTTTCTTGTGAATGATATAGTGACAAAATGCGCTTTCCTGGCTGGCGCAGGTGACTGTGGGGAAAGTCTGCTATGAGCTGTATGTCTTTGGTAGCAGTATTGTTCTGATCTTGGCATGGCGGATTTCTTTGGTCTCTGAGCCCTCAACACAGTGCCTCTGGATATTTGCATATGGTACTTCTCTAGGGAGGGCCCTTAGTGAACAAATTACCCTTTGGGGTATCTTACTAACTTAATGGGCTTTAAGTAATAACATAATAGTATTCAACATTGTTTACTACACGTCTGTGGAATTCTACCCCACATTATGTCTGGTTACAAACTGGATACCACTGCAAGTTTACTCTCTAAAAGCTATTTTGAAAATCAAGGTTGCACACTGGCAATGCGAAGAAATGAATGTAAATCAGTTGCAGTGTCGCTTTACTTTTTGCTTATGTAATCTTCCTGCTATATCTAAACATACATGAAAATACAAGCTTGCTCAGCAGGCCCTTAGAAAGAGTTGACTACCACAGAGATCCCAAACAGTTTCCCTTGAAGATCCCTTGTCTTTCCCCTTATGGATCCCTGCCATTCAGTCTCTCAGTGCACTGGTGTCACTTCGTTTCTTCCTGACTATGCCTTCTATGAGTCTTCTATGACTCATCAGTTCATGGGGTTAGTTTTAACACTCTACAGTGCCCAGTGCTTTCCCTCCTGCCTGGCAGTACTGCTCCTGGGAAGGTGACACTGCTAGAGTTTCATCCCAGGGCGATCCTCAGGTTCAACCCTCACCCCTTATCCCTCATCCTTGCCTTCTGCTGGCTTAAGTGTTTGTGTAGCTGCACAGTGAAATGGAGCAGGGAAATGACCTAGCAAAATATAACAAAAAGGGTGGTTATAGCTGCATTCCGTGCCTCAATATGATTCAGTGCACAGATGTTTGTCAAGATGCAGTGCAGGGCAGGAGAAGTAGGGTGTGTGGCTGTTTAAAATGGTACTGCTGCCAAGAAGTTACTCCTGAGGAAGTCCCTATTGCTCAATTTTTATTCATGAGATTTTGTGGCATCTGCACAAGGCCTGTCCGTGGGTCAGTACCTCTGCTGGCTTGTTTCTTCCATGCCCGTGTGGCCCAACACACAGCCCTGCTTCACTTTAATACCTGCAGAGAGCTCACAGCAAAGCCTAACAGCTATAAAAACCAAAACAACCTACTAGTTATTTCCTACTAATCTCCCAGGGCACATCTTATTTCTTTTTATATCCACTCCCACCAAGATGTACTGATGCATTCTTGGGAAGAAGAGCCCTGCCCTAGATTTAGCAGAAGCCTCTAGTACCAGGCAATGCGGACTAGGCTGGCTCTTTTTGCTCATGCAGAACACAGGCAAAGAATAAATTACCCTCTTTCTCCTGAGAAAGCACGTATATTATCGCATAGTTATCTCAAACCCATGGCACCTGAGAGAAAGCACTCTCTCCTGGCCATCTTGAAATATGTTTTGCCTGGGAAACTAAGGGAGAGCCAAGTGCAAGTTAAGTCCTGAAACTAAGAGAAGGAAGTCACCCTCCTCTAAATGTCAAAGGAAGCCTTTCTAGCTACAATGAAATTCCTCATCTTCCCCAATTTATATGTATATGCATGTGTCAGAAGCCTTTGGATCTAAACTCTGTAACCTCACTAGGAAATGGCTAGAGCCTGCTTAGCTATTTCTGATCTGCCTCCTGATCAGCCTACCTGGTCATCTACCCTAGTGCTGGAAAGATTCTCAGGGTGGAACAAGATACATCAACCACTGGAGAAAAACCCTAAACAAAGAAGAACATACCCAAGCTCCTCCAAACAGCCATAGGCTTCTGTTTTTGCCGAGCTGGTGGTTCCAAAGTCCAAACTACTGGCCATATTGGGACTGACTCTGCCTGTGGTTGTGAGGGTTTCAATATAGTCCTTACAGAACTACTTTTTGCTGCAGACCACTCTGACAGGGCACTTCTTCCCTCCCGTCAAGGTTGCTTGTCACCTTGAAACAGGAAGGCAGGACCATTCTAGCCTTGGCTTCAGGAACCAGACTTCTCGCCTCCTCAGGAGCCCTGCAAGGCCTGAAGTCATGCTATTTTTGTAGTTGTAACCCCAGCAACTGTACCTCTCTGAGCCAAAATGCTCATTTGGAGAATGCCAAAGAGGAACTGGAATTTCTTTTTCCGCGTAAGTGGCATCTTAGCCATAATGGTGATTTACATGAAACCTTCCCTGCCAGCCATGATTGCTGGTTGTGGCAGAGGGGAATTTGTTTTGAGGGATGCCTGTGCCACCTCTGTGCTTCCTGGCATGTATGGGGCCAATGGGAACAATGGGGCGACACAGCCACCTCAAGCTCTTCACCTCAATGGTATTTTAATATTTTAAGAACCTGCATTCTCATGGATCTGCCATTTTTGTGGTTAGGCAGATAGAAGTATCTTCATTTTCCTGTGAATGGCTGCAAACGTATGGGGTGAATTCTTAGCTTCATTTCTCAACGTAGGTAATGTAAGATTTGCTAGTAAATTTCTGTGGCAAGATGGCTCAGAGAACATGCATGCTTTTTGATTTTTGATGATCAAAATGCCATTGAAACTTTGGGGAAAACCTTCTTAATGCTGGGACAGATTATCTAAATGCCACTGTTGCAACATCATTTCCTCAACACTGCAAGTGTTGTGGCTTAGTCTGGGCTCGTCTCTTTCATCCTCTCACAATATGACTGTGTACTTCTCCTCTTATGCTCTAAAATGAAAAGATTTTAAAGACCAACTTCTTTATCTTTTGTATTTTTGTGCTATTTTCTGCTGTTTGTTTTCCCTGGCTCACTCGTTGTACATGCTGCCTCACTGGCGAAATGTTCTGCTTTCTATTTAAGACCTGTGAGGTAATCAAAGCATAGTCAAATCCAGAGTTGGTGCAACGGACTTTGGAACTATGAGTATCATACCTTCATTTGGTCAAAATTTGTAAATGCACAGGTATTTCCTGTTTACACTGGGCTCCAGCTTTATATACCCTATTGTATTTGAGTACCTCCAGTGATGTGTGCAGTTTTAGGCACCGCAATAAAACGGACATAACACTGTTAGAGAGCATCCAGAGGAGGGCTACAAAGATGGTGAAGGGTCTGGAGGGCAAGGTGTATGAGAAGCTGCTGAGGCCTGCAAAGTGACAGGACCTGAGGGAATGGCATGGAGATGTGTCAGGAGAGGGTCAGGTTGGGAATTAGGAGATTTTTCACCAAAAGGGCAGTTGTCTACTGGAACAGCCTCCCCTGGGCAATGCGCATGGCCTTCAGCTGCTGGAGCTCAAGAAGCATTTGGACAATGCTCTCAGATACAAAGTTTGAATTTTGAGTGGTCATATATGGAGCCAGGAGCTGAACCCAATGATCCTTTTGGGTCCCTTCTAACACAGGGTAGTCTATGTTATTTTTAAGATTATCTACAGCTTGACTTTGCTTCCCTGAGTAGACAGAAGACTCCTGTAGCAGAGACAAAAGACTTGTCTGAAGCATTCGAGTTCTTGGGAAGTGGTGTTCCTAGGTCAGAACAAGTACCTTCATACAGAACTAACCATTATGGAGAAACGATTAGGCAAAAGCCAGAGTATGATAACTGTCACTGACAATTGCTGGTGGCTTTCTTGGCTGGAGGTTTCTGATTTCTTTGATGGCTGCTTTTTCTGATTTCCACTGAAGTTTATGCTGTCTAGTTCAATTCCCTCCAGTATGTGGTTTTCATGATGACTTTGGTTTTCTTAGGGATTCCTGCTGAAGCTGCTGATATATTGTTAAATATTTTATATAATATTAGCTGTACATGTCTTCCTTTTAAATTCACAAACTTTGATGGTAACATCTTTTTAGGGAGACTGTTCATGACATTGTCTTTGTGTGGATTACATATTATGTTTATCCTAGGGAACCCAGGAGCCTGTTTGAGTTCTTGATATAGGTTGGCAGCTGAAATCACATCCTGACTCAACACACAATGCACAAAGCACAATGGGATGAGGCTCAGTGATGCTATGGCATCTATACCCATAGCTTTGTCTGTGTGATGAGAAATCCTAGGAATGTGTCCCCCGCAGGAGCTATGGCACACAGGACAGGTGAGCAGTCAGGCTGCAGAGATAGCATGAAAGGTCCAAGCCAGTATGTAGATAAAAACCTTAACTGTAAGCTGCCATTTCTGTTCATCTATGATTTCACATAGTTAAAAGAAGAAGCTGAGTATTGCAAAGTGTATCATGCAACATAAAAAAATAGCAACTGGATGATGAATAAGAATAACTGCAAATAGATTAATTTTAGACATCAATTTGCAGAAAATCTTAATGTTTATTTTTAATGCTTTGAGAAGGCAGTGCTGCATCAAAAAATCTCAGGAGCTATGCATGACTATTTCAAGAGGAAAATATTTTTTACAGATTACATCGATGCTCACAGATACAGTCTAGTGCTTTTAATGTATATTAAATAGCTGAGAAACCTGATTTGAAGTAAGCAATCAGTCTGATAATCGGGTTTCAATTTTATTTGTAACATGACCATAAAAGACTCACTTTTTCTCTCAGTCATGTTTGAAAACCCATTTCTTAACCCCTTCTCAATTAGTAAAATCTTGTCTGCAACATTAATAAAGAAGACTGTGCCAAACAGTATTCTTAGAGATACTCAGGAGTCAAGATGGCAACTGCTCTCTATAGAAAAGAATTATTTGGATGGATTACGTATGCAGGCTGTCCTGCTCAGCAGTAGTCATTTTGCTCATATTGACTTCACCACTTATGGGGAACCAGAATTTATGATTGTATGACTCTATGATTTAACTCTTTAAAGGACAACTTACTGAGTTTTTGCTTGGATTTTCCTTCAAGAATTCCTGACAAAAGAGCAACAATATAAGATTTTCCCAAGCAATATGTAAAATGAAGAAGGAAAATCCACTTCAAAATACCTTCCTGATGTTACTATCTTGATGTCATCTATCTTAGAGGTGGTAGTGGAAATGCTAAGTCACAGCTTGAAGCAGTAATTGAGCACCTGGAGGTCAATCAGGGCCAACCCAGAGGAGCTCAGGTGCAAGCAATGCACCTGAGTGACTGAAAGGGGTGGAGTCAGGATTGACCCCTTCCCAGGCCTGTTTAAGGGTTGCCAGTGGAAGCAAGGATATCTCATTAGAGGGCCTTATCTATCTGAGGCCTTCTATGGGCAAGCAGATTTTTCTGTTTCTATGGCTGCTGCTTTGGGTACATCCTCACCTCGTGTAGCCTAGGACTTTGCCATTCTGCTATCATTGTTGTGCTTTTTGTTGTTTTTTAGCATTACAGAGATACTTCTTGTTTCCTATGTCTCTCTAAAACTTTGATAATTGCTTCAGGAATAGTGTTTATTCATATGTAAAGATCTCTGTTTAAAATTTGAATCTATTTGATCTCTGACTGTGTGCAACTACTGGGATAGCATTAAAGGTGCAAACTCCAACCACTGAAACAGTGTAATGTAAATGTGGACAGCCAGTGGCAGGAATTTGGCTCAGTCAGTCTGTGCTCATATGAAAGTCAGAAAATAACTACTGCAGGTCTCTTTTTAAAGGCTGTGGAAGATAGCGAAAATGGCCCAAGTTGCTCCCACCTCTGTCTGAACTGGAAAATAATCCAAATTCATGAAACCTGATTCTGAGCTGGAATCTGGAGCGATGTTGTGGGCTTGTTATTTTAAAGAATTCTGTACGTGTTCGGTCTTTTCTGCTTTCTTAATATTCTTAGCAAGCTGTGCAAGAAACATGCAGTGGGGATGGAGGGAGAAGGGGAAATAATGCCTTTAGCACTAGACTGTCACGTGCTGCCCGGGTGGATTTTGTGCTTGATCATTTGGGTCTGAATGCAAATTTGTGGTGCTTGATACCATGCCAAAAGACTACTCAAACCCTATTGTCTAAAACGGTGCCACTTTAGACATAGTTTTGTTTCCCCTTGTTTTCTATTTCAGTTGATGCACTGCTTACTTAACTTACCGCTTAGTCTCCTATGGCTGGTGTTTGGAAACCATGAGTTCATGGAACATGATTTCTCATTACTTTCTATGTATTTATTACTTTCTGATTGCTACAGTCGGTTGAACACACTGCTGCTTCATCCTTAAAATAATACATCTATGTTTTTTCCAAGCATTGCTCTCAGGCTCTTCCTATCTAGACTATTTGAATGATTTTTTTTTTCCACTTCCAGACTGTAGATAAACAGTTGTAAACTAGAAAACACTACTTCTTACACAGGAAAAGATACATATAGACAATTAGTTGTGTCTTAGCAGATGAGAGGAAGGAACACTTTGGTCCCAGGAATTTTTAAATCATAATCATTTTCATAAATTTTAATTTACTTGTTGTGGATCAAATAGCTCAATGCCACAGTGTTAATTTTGAAAGATTCCTAGGTACAGCCCCAGAATTAAAGCTTGAGTTTGTTATCACTTTCGATACTAAATACTGATGACAATACTGAAGTTGTTCAAATAATTGCAGTAGTAGAGGATGCATTTGAAAATGCAACTATAATTTTAATTGAATGCTTTTATCTTTAAGCTCAGTGGAGGAAACAGGTGTACTATGAGGTAGGCAAAGTTGTGAAATCAGTAAATTCAGTAGGATTTTCTCATGAAGGGCCTTCTGAGCAAACTTATTTCAGCACCTGTGGAGAACATGTGTATTATTTCCCTGGGGACAAACCCACTGTGCAAAAAGCTGCACTTCTGCTTTTCCACTTTACCATCATCTGTTCCACATGCACAGAAATACAAAACCTGCTCCTTCAAGTTAAACTGAGAGTGCTGGAGGCCTTGGAGGTAGTGACCTGTACTGGAGCCATCTGAAAGCTGTGGGGAAGAAAAGTGCCTCTGAAGAGTAGTGCTGCTGCTTGGTCTGCAAATCTTCATCTTCCTCCAACCTGAACTAATGAGTGACTGCAGTGGAGATGCTCACAGCTGGCCAGCTTTCCCTTGGCTCTAAGCATCGCCATGGAATGAAGCCACAGTGGCATGGGCTTCTTGGCAGCCCAGCAGTCCTTCCTTCTTGGCTCCTTAAGCATCAGTCAGAGTTCAGCTGTACACTGTTAATGGCCTAAATATGCCTGCATCTCTGCTGACAAAAGTCACACTGTATACTTGCACAGACAAAAGCTTGCACAAAAGGAGTGTCTGAAAATGAGGTTACTTTTATATAGTGCTGATACTGCTTATGCGTCATAATGCATTCAGCACCTGGAAGATGCTGAAAAAAAAAACAGTTTTTAAACTGCTTCTCTTCTGCACTGGTCTGTAGTGCACGCAGCCAAGGGAAATAGTTGGTATATCTCTAAATGACTCAGAAAATCACAGAAACAGAATAACTTTTTGTAGTTTTTTTTGTTATCCCTTTGGATTTGAAATCTGAAGACAGAATGTGAGATGTTACACAGGAATGAAAGTAGGATAGAAACCTACATCATAAGAGATGTATACAAATTTGATTATTTTTATATTGCACATAATAGTCGTATTCATAAACATTTATCATTTTTCATTATTTGTTTGTAGAATAGTATCATGGAATCATTAAGGCTGGAAAAGAACCACTAAGAGCATCCAGTCCAACTATCAGCCCATCTTGTTCTACTAAAGAACAAGAAGGAAGTTATTACATTGAGGAAATTACAATATAAATATTTTGGGGGGATTAAAGAAAGTTTCTAGCTGGGTATTTTATAAATAATATATATGTGATAGTTTTATGAGGTTTTCCATTCCTAAACGCTAGTGGATTTTATTAATGCCTGCAGTTAAACCTTCTCTATGTTGTAGAGCTCTGCCCAGGTGTAGCAGAAATGCAAAGTCACAGCTTGAAGCATTGATTGAGCACTTGGTGGGAAGGCAGGGCCAACCCAGGGGAGCTCAGGTGCAAGCAATGCACATGAGTGACTGAAAGGGGTGGAGCTAGGATCAACCTCTTACCAGGCCTGTTTAAGGGTTGGCAGCAGAGGCAAGGGTATCTCACTGGAGAGCCCTGACTACCTCAGCCCTTCCAAAAGTAAGCACATTTTCTTCCTTTGTTTCTGTGTCTATGGCTGCTGCACTTGGGCTTGTCCTCATTTGCTGCAGCCTCGGACTTTGCCACCCTGCTATTACTGCTGCGCTTTCCATCACATTATAGCACTACACCAGGGTATAAGAGCGTTACACAATTGAAATTGTCTTGTTTGCTATTGCTACAGTAATTTTGAGAGAGCAATGTATTTATCAACGTATCAGTGTTTATAAGTAGACTGAGTGGGAACTAGATTCCAATGTACTATTTGTAATTATAAGCTATTGACAAGGTATGTATTATTTGTATAGTTTATACTAAAAAGAATTTGTTAGTTATCAGATAGGAGAACAATAGCGGTATGATAGAGTATTCAAGGTTGTGAATATACACATTTAAAATATCACTTCCAAAGGGATTTTGATTCCTTTTAAGCTTAAGCCTTACCGGCTTGCTGGAGAATTTCCCCTTTAATGGAAAAAATTCCTCAAAGTATCATGAACTTTTAAAGAAATTGTAGGATATATATATGATTATTGTCTTTTTTTTCTGGTGGAACTTCCCTGAATCAAAGATCAAAGTGTGTTGTTTTTTTTTTCATTTGTTTCAGCATTTTCCATTCGGTTGTTACAGCAACCCAGCTAGTGATGTACCAGTTATATATATGCACGCAGAGGAAACCACCCACACTCATTTGCTCCATTGTTTTCTTCTTCCTTAGGCCATTGGTGTTGTCTAATGTCACAAAAATCATGTGAGTTAGACCTTTGGTCTGACTTAGGATTGCTTTACTTTAAATGAAAATAACCAGTACACAAGAATACTAGACTGGAAAGGGATGCCATGCGAGAATAGCAGAATTTTGAGTGTTATAAAAAAGATTCTATGTGTGCCCAGGTATCTACTGGAGCTATGCTATCGGGCTCCATTTCTAAACAGTTTTGGTACATTCGTTGTAGATGAATAATGCTTCAAGTCTGTACAGAAAGCAGGGCTTTCCCAGACACCAGTATTTCATTCTGTGCACTCTGCAAAATATATCACAGTTATACATGTAGATAGAGATTTATCTTTGCTATTTTTTTCCAGATTATATTTAAGCCTACCTACCTGTGGGGTATGTGTTGTTTCTTTTAAAAAAAAAAAGAAAGATATTTGTTGGGTAAACATCTAGCTATGAATTATTTCTTAAATATTATTTGTACCTGTAATCTAAAAGGAATATAGCAGTACTTCAAGCAATACAAACAATCCTTTACTTCTGTGATCTTATTCATTAAAGCAAAAGTAAGTATGTGCCTTGTGTTTCCTCACATTTCTTCAGTATATTATTGCTTGAATGAAATAAGATAAGTAAATTTAGCAGTACATACCTTAATTATATCAGCTAGATCAGGGATTTATAAGAGGATCTGATGACTTTTATGGAACTTACGGTAAGGCAAATTAACTGAAGTGGTGAGGTATTTTTAGGTGACTGTCAGAACTCTGTGAGCTTAGTAAAATAATAAAAAGTTGTGAAACTGATCAGTAAGGAACTAAATAGGAGAAACAACAGAGCTGTGGTAGCAGGTGCCTGGAGAGGCAAGTATCAGAATTGTGAAGAAGAAACTGAGACTTAATGCCCTTTCAAGGGAGGCCACTGAAAATGTAGAGTGATATCAGGTGCAGGAGTATAGTACTGTTCCATTATCATTTTTAACAGCAGTCTCAGTCCAGACCAAGATCATAGAATCATAGAATTGCTGGCTTAGATAGCCAGTTAGATGGCTTTGGACAGGAGACTGGAGTGCCTATCAGCTCAGTCCTTTCCATCTGCCCTCCGAAAGATAAATAAAGTAACCTGAGAGAGGTGAGCTGAATAGTCCCAAACTGTGGCACTTCATAGAGAAGGTTGTGCTATTGTACAGTGACTGGCTGTACCCTGGCCTTAAAAACAATTCACCTCTTCAAGAAATCACAGCATAACTAAATTCTAATTCTACTGTACACTAAGAGTGTAACATCTAGGTGTGTTTACGCTGTGTGGTGGAGCACGGTACCAGAGCTGGTAGCAACTGAGTATTCCATGGAACAAGGTGTAGCCAAGGCACTTCAGGTCATGTGCTGTGTCTAGCAATGCTGCTTTTGCACTTTGGCAGCTGAGCGGTTTCTTTGTTTTGTACTGGATCTTCAGTCCCTATGTAGCAAGTGTATAGCTTCTCTGAAGCCCTAGAAGTTAGAGAAAGCTAGCACAGAGGTGGTCTGGGAATCAGTCTGAATTTCCTCCGTATGTGCAGTATGATACTGTCTGTATTTAGGTAGCCACATGGGATCTATCTCCAGAGACCCCCTGTTGCTATGAATCAAGTGTTGAAGGAGTGTTAATGCCATCCATCTCGTGCATCAGTACCCTCAGGTCAGTGTCCATGTTGTTTCTATGGTATTTCTTTATTCCTCGCATCAGCTTTACTGTTGGGAAGAGTTTATGAGGAAGGTGCTAGTAAAGAGGTGTTTATTTATATGATTTTTAAGTTTGCTTGGAGCAAACTGAAATATGTTTTTGGCAAAGTTAGTAATTCTATTGAGTTTCCACCTGTTGCTACGCTGCCTGTTGGGTTTCAGTGTTTCAATGTTGCATAAAGGACTGTGGTATGATTCCTACCACTTGCACTTCATCTTTTGCCACCCCAGCTGTGTTACACTGACCTTCCTGAGACTGTTCCAAGTGACTGGTTGCTGCAGGCACCAACTGTCTGGCTTGCAGCTGCAGCAGGCCCGCCTGTCTGTAACTTCTCCTTGCTGCTCATCTCATTACTTCTCTACCCTGCTTGTCTAGCTCACTCCATTTTGATATAGCACGGTTTTCATGGCCTAGTATCTTATCTCAACTTTTTAGCTGTCATCTTCTCATTTCTGAATGACTGGGTTTAATACATGTCTTCATCACCTCAGAATTACTGCATAGATCACCTGCCATCACAGCACAAGCAGAAAAACTGGGAATGAACCTCTGCATGCTTACACAGAAGCAAGAAAATATATTTTCCCCTGTTTTCATAGAAACTAGGCTAAAGTAAGAAGAACAAAGCATCTCTCCTATAGTTAGCATGAGTATATGTTGATAGCACACTACAGATTAAAAACTGTATATATATTTCTTTTTTCAAAATCATGAAGACTCCTGTTTGGAGACTTGGAGCAACATGAGACAAGACATCCACTCTGATTTCTGTGTTGTATTTGAGCTTGGGCACATGTGGAATCCTACTAAAATGAGATTATATACAAACAGTTCTTCACACTTCATTGCTTGAATGAGCCAGGAGTTATTTTCTTCTGAGTTTTGAGTCCCAGGTGCAGCACCTTCTGACTACCAAATATGATTTTCTAAAAGGGAAGAGAGAGCAGTGAATCGAAACTACAGCAACCTGTTCTGCATGGCCTGAGTACAGCCTTGTAATACAGAGGAGCAAAGCAAATCAGAAAGCAGGGTGGAGGAAGAAGATCCTGTCCAGACACACGATGACATTGAAGAACTGGTTTGTGAGTCAGGTAACAGCTTCCACTGCTGGTTCTGGTTCTGGCTTTGTGTACAAACATGGGAAGCTCATTCTCTGCCTTCAAAGGGTGACCTCTCACTGGTTTCTTGTTTTTTGGTTTTGGTTTTCTTTTTTTTTTTTTTGATATCCAACCTGAGTTGCTCTGTAACTGGTACTCTGTTTCTGGTAGAGAGTACAAAAAGATAAATGTCTCTACTTTCATCACAGCCCAGTGAGAATGAGCTGGCTGTTACTAAGTCAGGCTCTCCCTTCAACTGGGCCAGTTTTTGCTTTTTTTTCCTGATAGGATGATCAGCTCTTGCTCTTGAAAGAGGGTTAACAGACATCTAGTATTATTTAGCACTAACATGTCACACCTTTATCAAAAAACCTAAGATTTAGCTTGCTTAATGCCCCTAAAAATGATCGTTTCCAGTACTAAAGAAACAGTGCTGTCGTGTTACTGTAACTCCATAAGAAACAGCATCCCAAAGATGGCTGGGCATTGTGGTAGAGCACTGTAGAAGGAGATTGCTCAAGGTTTACTAATCTTATTTTTTTTCAGAAGTTGTCCTGAGCAGGCTCTGGAAAAGAGAGTAGTGGACAATCATGGGGTGAAGAAGAGGAGGAAAATCTAGAGACCATTCTAGGCTTGTACTGGTTTATATACTAGCTGTATAGTGCCAGCTGAGGCTGCAACATCTGCACCTCTCTCTGGATTTTCCTAACTGGCACTAGGAGGTAAAAATGTGCCATGGGAGATACTCGCACAACTTCAGACTAATTTCTATGGCAAGCATCAAAGGGTGTCGGGAGGGGAAAAAAAAAAAGGAGCTTCCTCTGATATATTTATATCCCATTAGATAGATGTTTGAACTCCAGAAGATACCAACTGATATCAGACTGCATTTATTACTTGATTCAAATTTTCATTGAGAAAGGGTGGGAAAACAACAAAATTCTTTTATTTCATTGAACTCTTTGGATGCAATTGTCATTACAGAGGAAGAGGAACTCAATGCTGACTTTAACTTAATGTGTTTTCTGTGGTACAACAGATCTGTAACCCTCAGATATTCCTTGTCATTGCAACACGGATATTCCTGTCTAATGGCAGTATATACACAAGGAAAGCCTTTCATTGTGTGCTTTCTACAGTATTTGGGGCAGGAATATGACCCACAGAACCAGAAAAACTAAAACATTCCCAGGTTATTTCCACTTTAACCACATCTGCAACACTCTATCATGGCAATTACTTCCATTGCTATTTGGAAAACTGTAAGACTCCAGCAAATATCTAGATATTGAAACTCAAACAGATATGATCTTCTATATTTTCAACTTCTGAGAGAACAGTATTGCTACTATTTGTACCTGTTTTTGAAAGATTGAATTGCTGTTTCATTTACAGGCTCTGTGAATCACAGGTTCTTGTATACAGGTGTCACTCTTCTCTCTATAACCTTTGTCAAACGTTTCAAGCTATGTCTTTATTTTTGGTAACAAGGACAGGTTTATAATGATTGTTGCTTCCCATGAGCTTTATTTAGTATCCTAATACGGCTACAGTTGATGAAACTGTGTTGTGAGAAAGGTCACTGCAGTAGGGGCTTTTAGACATTGTGTTTGCTTAAATTATTCTTCATTTAAAACTTAAAGGGATGCTGCAGGACAGGTGAGGCTGCTGCCTAAATACTGCTGCTCTGAGTCTGCTCTGATTGTAAACTACAAGCAATGTTGGACTGGCAGGAGGTGGGCTGATTGATATCTAAAAGCCATACAGCACAGGACTGAACATAAGGTGATAATATACTGCTCTTAAGCTGGACTCATTACGAGCCAAGATGGCTTCTTTACTGGGTTTGGTTTTTGTCCTATCTAGAACACCATAAATGTATTTCCACCTTGCCTCTTTCTATTTGTACTAGAAAGAAGATTCTTATACAAATGTTTTCTGTGGTTGCAGACTTAGGAAAATGTGATATACAGAAACATTTTCTCCCATGTACAATGTTCTTGATACATCGTTTTTAATATAAAACTGCATAAAATACAAGTTCGCTTCATCTATGGAAAAATATCAAATGTTCTTGCACTTAAATGTGGGGCAGCATATTTTGCCAAGGTAGACTAACATGAACTTCTAGCAAATCTCAAAAATATGGTAAAGCTTGGCTGGAAGTTTGGGTTGGATTTCCTTGGCACTAAGGAAAACACCCAGTTATAGATTCACAGGACTGGAATGTCTGTTTTTCTGCCTGTGTTCTGATTCAGTACTTTCACTGAAGTGAACTGGGCACCTGAATGGGGAAGACTGTGATCTCAGCTTCAAAACCATGCTGCCCATATTGGTGCACAAGGCTTTTAATACCATGATCTTCATCTTTCAATTCTTCCACTGTTAAATTTTGGCAAAAATCAATTCAGAGTTTTGTCTGGCTTTAGATTCAAGACAACATGTTGCTCAGTCTTCTTACAAGAGCAAAAGTGATCTTTTTAGCAGACCTAGGAACAAAACATGCTCCCGAACTGTGAGGGTGTCTTCCTTCTCAGATAACTGTGTTATGCAAAAGTCTCAGAGTAGGATGGAAAAGGATCTGCTGTAATGCAAGTGTCTATTGCCCCCTTTCTGCTACAGGAGGAGTGTGATACTCTGTGTCTATGTATTTGATGCCTGAGTAGACCTTCATCATGCATTTAGCCTTTCTGTAAATAATAGACAAAAAGGTGTTTGAAGTCAAATTCTCACATGCACATATATTATACATATATTATTTCTTTACTCTGAAGGGGGAAATACATGGCTATGATGACCATAATACTAGAATGGTTAGATACGGGGAAGCTCTTGTGGTCTCCTTTAGATACCATTTTTGTGAAGAGGTCATTTTATGAAGACATATTTTCTGATTTTGCAGCCCTGGGCTTTTCCAGTTTGAGAATAATTGGAGATTTTTAAGGTGGCATTTAAGCCACACCAAGAACTACTGAAAGCAAGGAGCTGAACCTATGTATTTAGACATAAAAAACTCAGCCTGAGTCAGCACTGGTATTTAAAGGCAGCAGAGCAATTAAAAATCCATTATGGTATATCCCAAGGAAAGGGGCAAGCCCTTCCTTCTTGTTAAGTATAGGGACAGAAGTCATCTACCACCAATTGTTTTTCAACTTGAAGCGCTCTGGGGTAGGGAAAGTCCAAATGTACATACAAGATCAGGAGGCTTTTGTACTGTAGCATTTCACAGAGACAGTAACAGCTCTTTGTCTATTTGCTAAAGAAGCAGGCCAGTTCTCACAGAAATCTCATTGGTTTTATTGGTACTAGTCCCTCAATATGAAATTCTTTGGTTAGTCAAAATAATTCATAGAAATAAAAGCAAGAAATAAAAATATTTCCAACTGAAATATTGCACACCCTGCATTTATTAACTAAGACTGCATTTAACAATAATGCCAACGCTCCTTCCCCCCAAAATTAGAAAATTCTCTGTCATCATTTCACCTTGTGCTCTATCTGAAGCCTATTATTTTATATCCTGACTTCCTTTTGTTTTATTCGTAAGCTTAACAACTGCTTTAAAGTTTATGCCTTCAGTTTTCTTGTGTTCTTGAAGAGAAATAATGCATTTTCTTCTGTTACATTTTTATGCCTGCAAGCATTTGGAGTAATGATTCTAGAGAAACGTGGACAAGTTAAAAATGCAATCAGGCATCCCACTAGGTAGTAGAACTAAGAGAAGTGAAGCTCTATCATGTGCATGCTTGAACTAGTGCTGCCATTGGGCCCCATTTGGACTGCTCTCTCCTCTCCAGGCTGCTGGTGGCCCCATCAGTACGGAGATCCGTCAGCAGCTGCAGCCATGGGAATACTGGTGACTGTCATCTCACCATATGCACTGATGTCCTCAGTACATGCATCTCTTGTGGCTCCATGGAAACACTGCTTGGAAATAAAGCCTTAGAAAACAATTTATGACTTCTACCTGCAATGCAGCTTTTCATTTTCCCTATTGTTTTAAGTAAGACCATCACAGCAATGGATGTTTCTGCTGTATAACACCACTGTGAGATAGAGAAAAGCTGTTATTTCCATGCTACAGGTGGGAAAGGAAGCAAGGAATGCTACAACAATTCACCTGGCTTTGCTTAGGAAGCCTGTGGCAAAGCAAGATCTCAAATCCACATTTATTAAATCCAGGATTAGTCATTATTGTCAGACTCCCTTGCTCCTAGAGACTTTGCCATACGAATTCTCCTGAATTAGCTCCAAAGTGGATCCAGGCTTTTTTACCTATTTCATTGGCCTGGAATATGGGTAGAGTAACTTGTTCTTGGAGCTCAAATGTCTACACCTGTTTAAAAAAAAGAAAAGCTGAAAAGTGAGTTTTCAGCATCAGGTTGCTTGCCTTCCTTAATGAAGAAATAAAAGAAGGCAGGTGGAGGAGAGAAGAGGAAGTTAGTGTAGAATATTTCTAGTTCATGCAATTGGAATTATGCAAGTGCATCCAGTTCAAGTGGAATATCTCAGTATTATGAAGGTACTTTTTTGATTTGTAACATCTCACAATTCAGAATTTATTCATATGTGTCAGAAAAAGAGATTTCCTTGGCTTGAAAGGCAAGGATGAAAAATTTCAGTGAGGAGTTATTAAAAAATTAAAAACAAATGAAAAATAGACGTTAGGAATTAATCTATAAATCAATCTTAACTACATGACACTTACTTGATTTGTGAATAGCAATTTTTTCTGCATATACTATAAATTCCTGATAAAAAAATGTTACTTGTTTATCTTCTCAGCCATGAAAATTGGTAGATGTTTATTTGAAGAAAAGGGATTCAAATGCTGCCCACGCAATAATTAAGCAAAGCTTACAATGATGTGTTTCTTATCACACTTCACTCAAGATATTGCAGAACTGCATGTTGAGATATACAAATGATAAATGCAAGTCTTGATATCATGTATCAGATTTGCTAGTGAAGATTTCTCATTTGCCTCGCAATCTGACCCAGCCAGAACAGGCTTCTTAATTTGCACATGTGATAGAGAGAGCTGATCTTGTGATGAAAGAATTCATCCTGACTTTGGAAAACTGTTCCTAGAGCTCACAGGCTGAGAGTAAAATTGAATTTGAGCTTGGTTTGGGACGTACTTCTCATCACGTTAGCTGTAAAGGAGGCCTTTTATTTTCCTGGGAAGGTGAAACTTGAATAATGTGAGGGCATTGTGAAATAACCTCTGCAGAAATATCTGATACACTTGAACTATCTACGATGAGGTGATCGAGCTGTAATT
>NC_034413.1:13606523-13670390 GCF_002078875.1 Numida meleagris | reverse complement strand
CTCGGCACCGCGCTGCGCCTCCGCGCCCGCTCCTCCGGCCCTTGGCCTTTGCCGTGCTGCCCCCGAGCTGCCCCACCGCCCTCGGCGCCTCCCCGAGCGGCTGCGGTGCTGCTGCCGGAGTGGGGTTGTCCTCCCAGGCGGGGCACGGAGGGGCGTTGGGAGCACCTGGGCTGCGTGGGCTCGGCGGGGCCACCTGCGTCGTTCCCACCGCGCTTTCTGGCGGGGCGGCCTCGCGGCTCGGAACGCTGCAGCTGCGCCCGTGCAGAGTGTGGGCTCTGTGGGAACAGCACGGGGCTGTCTCTCTCCAGCACCCGGAGCGGTGATGCTACGGTGAGGGGCAGCCTGGTGGTCCCACACGGAGAGGGGGAACCCCAGAGCTGGGCGAGCATCTTCTGGGAGAAGTTTCTTCCTCTTCTCAGTCCAGTCAGTGCCTGTCCCTCAGCACTGCTCGTGCTGGAACAGAGATGAACTGCTGCTGCCCTCAGCGGGGGATGGAGGTTTGCTGCGTTCTCAGGAGCTTCTGAAGGTGCAGCTCTGGCCCTGACTCTCTGGCAGTGCCGCAGCTGAGGCTGCCCTGTCGTGCTTCTTGAGCTCTACTGCATTTCTGCTGTTTGAAGTACTGTCCCCAGCATGTTCCTTAAACAGCTCATTCTCCTTGCAGAGTGCCCAGGAAGCCTTAAGTTGTGTAATACACTGCAAGTGACATCTGTTTTCAGGCTTTTCATGTTTCCATGACTTTCAGTTTTGTCCAAAGTAGCTTGTTTGCCCCTGGCCTCTGCCGTTTTCTCCTTTCCTTCCATTGCAATTCTGTTGTTACCTCCACAAAAGGCCTGGAGGAGTTTGTAGATGCAGAATTTGTAGTTTTTTTGGAAGCTTTGCCAAATTCTGTACTGTATTGAGAGACGTCACCATCATCCCCCTCATCTTGACTCACTCCTCTGGCTGCGAGTCATGCTCAGTGTTGTGTTCAGATGTGTCCTGCGTGTTTTCAGAGCCCTCTATAGCACAGTTAAAGCCCATGTTTCTGAGCTGCCTTATTTTGCTGTTCGTTTCCTGACGTCCTCTGCTCTGACAAGGACAACAGTTTCATTTCTCTCTCCAGCCTCTCTCAGTGCCCCTTTTCCCTTATGCCTGGCGCCCACTCTGTTGCTGTTCCACTTAGGATTAGCAGTGACATCAAAAACTTGTAGAAAAACTTTAAATGTACAGCGCGGCAGGAGGAACTGAGCAGTACAGGAGAGGAAGGGTGCAATCCCCACAGAGCACCAGGTGCAGTAGCTGCCCACAGCATCTCAGTTTGACGTGCAGCAGCGGTATCAGTGCAGAGGGTGGCTGTTCCAACGGACTTTGTAGTGGCGGTGATGTGTGCCTAGGTGAGGCACCCAGAATTCTGCGTAGCACTTCACTCTGTTAACTGATAATTTCCTAAAAGTATTTTCCTAATCATCTTGTAGTGATTGCTCAACCCTAGCTCT
The DNA here is from genome assembly GCF_002078875.1 of Numida meleagris. NCBI lineage: Eukaryota > Metazoa > Chordata > Aves > Galliformes > Numididae > Numida > Numida meleagris. Next base: position 13,668,915 of record NC_034413.1, on the reverse strand, counting down.
GAGTGACACATCTTTTACTTTTCCTTCTCAGGAGCACCCAGAGTCTCTGCAGGGCATAGGTCCACATGATATCAATATCAACAGAGTCTCTCATAGGGGATTTAGTTTCTCTGGAGATAACAAGTAGAACAGAACAGAAGTGAAGGGAGGGCAAAGACCAAAGCTTCCAATTCAAACTGGAGTTCCGTGTTTCTGGGCTCCCTGTCCAACAACTGAAGCACTGTAGGTAGCTTCTGCCCAAAATCATAGAAGCACAGAATGGTTGGGTTGGAAGTGACCTTACAGATCATCCAGTTCTGCAGTGGGTTTGGTTGCCCCCCACCAGGTCAGGGCCCGGGGCCCCATCCAGCCTATTGTTGAGCACCTTTTGCGATGGGGCACCCACTGCTCTCTGGACAGCAGTGCCAGGGCCTCACCTCCACCTGAGTAAAGAATTGCCTCCAAATATCTAATCTAAATCTCACCTCTTCTAGTTTAAAGCCGTTCCCCTTTGCCCTATCACCATCAGACCATGTAGTTAGTCAGTCCCCCTCCTGCCTATAAGCTCCCTGTAAGTACTGGAAGGCCACAGTGAGGACACAGTGAGTTCTTACTTCTCTTCTTCAGGATGAACAAGCCCATCTGCTTTGAAAAATACTGTTCAGAGTACAAAGTGCTCGAGTGTTGAGGAATATCCTTGTATCCCCAGTTCAACCTGTTTTGGATATGTACTCGATGTGCAGTGACTAATTTTGTGATTGTGAATACCTAAGTGGAGGAGCCCAGCCACAGGTGCTGCCCAGCAGAAGTGCCACTGTTGGGATTTTGTCTGGTCCTGATTTTAAGCTGTATCGTTGTCTGTCTGCTGCGATGGCAAAAGAGATGAGCGTGTGCTTTGGGGTGGGAGAAGGCAGGGCTCGGTAATGGTGTGTGCAGCCACTCAATACAGCCTGGCTAGGATTTGGGAAGCTCTTATCTCCTAAGCTGATGTTCTGACCTTTTGTGTGCGTGCTTAGGTCCATGAGGCTATACATGAAGTATCCATCGCAGTGTCCTTGCTCACGTGTTTTGGCAAGGTGTTCTGTTTTGCATTAACAATTGATGATGTGCTCCAGTTTCCAGATGAAACTTTCATTTGCTTGCCATCTGGCCCAACACGAGCTCGTCTTCCTTCTTCCCCATCCCATGCCTGCCCCATGAACCCTGCAGCCCGCACTGAGCCGTGTCCCGCTGCAGGGCAGGTGACAGCGCTGTGACAGCCAGTGTCCAGCTGGAGGGAGAAAACACGGTCTGAATGGCTTGTGTGGCATGTGCAGGGCTCCTGTGGCAATTACTGCTGCATGTGGGATGCCAGTGGTTGCTTAAGCAGCCGTTGTTCCCAGCAGACCTGGTTCTGGAGGGCTTGATGATAAGTGTATTTATTGTCATGATTTTTGGATGTCAGGTCACAAAGGAAATGAAGCCTTTTCTTAAAGTGAGAAGATTCGTCTTCCTCGTGGGATCCAGATGGTGTTTGGAGATGGGAGTATGTAAGAGGATCTCTCATGTTTCTCACTGTGTGCAGCTCAGCCGGGAGCTCCTTAGGATCTGCAGAGATGATAAGCATGTCCTAGTTAGGGGCTGCAGCAGTCAGCCTGTCTCTGATGGCAGAAGGCTCCTCTCTGCACCACCGAGCCTGGTTTTGCCCTGCTTGTCTGTTCTGTTGGGGTTGGTGTGGCTGGCTCAGCAGTTTGCCTCAGTCCCTGCATTGGCACCATCTCCAGGGCCTCTCTCAATGGGGTATTGTTTCTCCCACCCAGGAATGTGCAGGCAAGCAAGGACCTCCGGCAGCTCGCAGAGCAATGCGTTCTGTGCAGTGCTGATGGAGTGACTGTGGCTGACGGCACAGCTGCGGGGACTCGCATGTGCAGTCCGGGTGAGCTCGTGTGAGCAATGCCCTGCCCTTGGGGCACGCAGCAGATCTCTTGCAGAAGTCAGACTGGCAGCTAGGGAGTGTGCGAAGCAGGCAGAGGGGCATCTCCGTTTCTGGGGGTGGATTCCGTCTTCTGTGGACAAGCATTGGGTTACCATGAGCAGGAAGAGGCATTATATGGCATAGGTAAAATGCATGGCATTTTTCAAACATTAAAAAAAAAAAAAATCAGTGGTGGTATTTGTTAATATTCCTTAATTGCTCAATGACAAACTTGGCTTTCATGCATTTTTGGGAATGAGACTCCTACTTGGTTTACTGCTAGGCAAGCTCTCAGTTTTTAAAAGATCAAGACATCTGCTGCACAAGAACATACTTGTCCCTTGTGCAAACCACCTGTGCATGTGGAAGCCTGCACTGCTTTTCTTTTGTTTGGTGATATGTTCGTTTCTTGGTTACTGCACTGGTGAGTGGTACTATAGCACTGCCCATACCCAGCTCTGGCAGTGCTGTGTCCGAGTGAGAAGTTGAGAACTACTATGTAGAGGAGAACAGATGGGCATAGTGCCTGAGAGTTTGAGTTCTCTTTCTTTTCTATTGCTTTTATCTCATCACCCGATCAGCACTTTGGGAATACCGCTGGATTAGCTGTCTCTGAGCTGCTGCGGTCTCTTCTTTTATTGTATTGCTGTTGGTAATCAACCTACCGTGGTCTATCATGTTGCTGTCTTATCTTCTAAGAGCCCAAAATACTTGCTTCAGCATCTTTCAGCAAAAACAGGGAAGAAAGAACTCCTGTTTCTAAGGTACGGACACTCATCAGAAATTAATTTACTCATCCTTGCCATTAAAAAGAGTCAAAAAGTGCATCTGTATCACCATCTTCAGTAGACCTGCTTCTATCCAAGTGGTTGCATATTGAGCAAGTGCCCGACAGTAATCACTGTTTCGCTGGTGAGCCCTTTATTTGAGGAGTCCTACCCTGTCCAACCACAAAGAGAGAAGAGGGAGAGGAGACTTTGTCTGAGTCAGTGTGTAAATGCCTCCTCTTGGCTGCTGTAGCTTGATCCTGTCTGCTCTGAAGGTCTCACAGCAATCTTGTAACTGAGCTAATGGCTCTCATTTCATTCCAGTCTGTCCTTTCATCAGCCCACACTGGACCAGACATACTCCAGAGCTCATGGCAAGAAGGGCTGGGCTGTCTTCCACGAAGGTGATGTGTGCTGAGGCTGCATGCGGGAGGCTGGGAGTGGTGATTAATGCCCTGGGAATTCGCCTTGCCTCGCTACACAGCGCCGTAGTGTCAGGGCGCCAGGAACACTTACCTACTGTGCTCAGGATCAGGCAGCGAGACAGAGACAGTGTGTTCTCAGCAGGGAGAGCTTGCTGCTGTGCTGCAGCTTCATACTTGCACAGTGAGGCTCTCTTTGGACATGGGTCTGCTGCTAAGCGGAGGCAGCAATCCTGTCCTGCTGCAGCTCTGCTGCAGTTTGCACCCTTGACCTCTGCCAGGATGCAGTCCCAGCATTTGGTTGGTTTGGAGGAGCAATCCCTTGCTGTGGTGGAGGGATTGCCCATCTGGAGGTGAGAGGGGATGGCTCCCAGCCAGCAGTCAGACCGTGACTCACTGGGATCTCAGGCGGAGCCTGGCTCTCCTTGCACTCTGCTCTTCCTGCGGGAGCCTCTGAGCAGGCTGCTGCTGGTTGTTTGTTCTCACCAAGCCGCCCTGGGCTGGAACTGAGAGAAGCTCATGTCCACCATTAAAGCTGAGAAGCTGGGCTCTGCTGGTTTCCAGTCTGGAAGATGCTGGGAGGCTTCTATCTAGGTGAGAGTTTGGAGAAAATGTCAGTCAGCACTCTGTGGAGTAAAACAATGCCAAGACCATGGAAAACATAATATTTTGTGTTCTAATTGTGTTATGGAATGAGCTAACACCACAAGACTGATCTCAAACACATCTAGACTTGAACGGGAAAGGAGAGCAAACAGCCTTGTTTTCAGAGGTATTTCACAATCCCTTGCTGGAAGAGGACCGCTTACCAGGTGCTGGCTCTGGGCTTTTGGTGGGCTGGGACATGTTCCCTGGTAGCTCCAGTGGTTTATGCTCCCTGCCGTCTGGCTGGTGAAGCACTGATCTGATGCTGTATGCAGGGCAATTCGAGAGACAGATGTTCAAAAGAAGTGTCTGGTAATTTTGGCATAAGGGTAGGAGTGGCTACAGCCATCAATGATCTGCATTGGGATTGTCAGAAATCCCCAGCAATCTCAGAGAAGAGTTTGTATGCTCCTGGCTCTGGCCCTTAGTGAGCATCCCATCCCCTCCCTTCTTTCCGAAGGTCAGTGAGTGCTGCAACGTGAATGTGGATTAGCATCAGTCCTTAAATTGTTCTCCATTGTAGCTGCAGTTAATGGGTACATGTCAGAACGACTGCAGCGGTGCCTGCCCCTCTCAGTCCTCTCTCATTTGAAACAGAGTCCCCAGAGCTCATGGCAGATACTTCTAGGACCCTGAGCTCAGCCTTGTGCCACAGCCACCACAACTCATTGCAAGGCTGCTTTCTTGTCTTTAGCATTTCCAGACTCACTGATGGCACTTCCATCTTTTTCCCTGCTCCACATGGTCGTATTTGTAATACTGTTGCTCTTTCTGCCTCAGTAGGTTCCTGCTATCCTGAACTGCAGCTCTTTGTGCTCCCGATTCACTCCAGTCCATTCATCTCTTTTTGGTGGCATAGCGCTGTCGGGGCTGGATATTGGGCTCTTTGTTTGTTCAGCCAGCACAATGCTGGTGATGGTGGGGCAGCCTGTGCCCCAAGGAGCTCACATGCTTGGAGTAGAGCAGCATAGGGGTGCTGGGCTGGGAGCGGAGGTGTGGTGATGACAGAGCGTGGGCATAGCTGGGGCACGTCCCCAAAGGGATGTGGCTCTGCTGAGCACAGGCCTGCTTTGTTCCCAGGAGATGAGTCGGCCAGGATAAACACGGCAGTCCCGTCAGCAGAAAGCATATCCCTGGCTGGATCCTCCACTGGCACTCCTAGTGGAAGTCTGCCATACCTCTATAGCAGGGCTGTGTTTCTGGTCTGTGTTTGCTAGTGTTCCTGACTTGCCAGGGCTCAGGTGGGCCACACAGGACTGTCTGTTCACGGTGTGCCTTGCTGTATTGTCACCCTGGTGTGGGAGGACAGCAGCAGGGTCCTGGCTCAGCAGCTGCTTTAAGGGAAGAAGCAGACTTGCTGGGTGCAGGACATGGCCCTCAGTCCTCTGCGAGGGGGAAATTTCAGCCTTGTTCCCACGACCTCAGAGAGGGCTTCGAATCCTTCAGCCTGGCACTGGCCATGGCTCCAGGGACAGGAGCTCATGCGAGCAGTATACACGGGGAGGGGTTTCATTTGCCCAGCCTGCCAGAAGGGACTAGGTGAGCAGTGATGTCTGCTGCCTGCCTGCAGAGGCCCCAGTGCGCTCCGGGTCTGCCCTGGCGTCAGGGAAGCATGGAGCTTCCTCTTCTCTCGCTTCCTTCCTGATGAGAATTCAGTCCCAGATTTTCTTGCGATTTCTCTCCCTGGTACAGCACAAACACATCCCAGCAGAGGTAGCCATGGAGGCTGCACAAGGCAGGTTGGACTGCTGGAGAACCCCACTCCTGTGGTAGCAAGGTCTGAGGCACAAGGGGGGGTTCAGTGAGCTCAGGACAAGACCCCCTCACAGTATCCCTGCCTCTAACGCTTGGGAAGGGCTTCCCTTTCTGAAATGTGATTATTTTGGGTGTTTCTTGCTGCTAATGGACTTCTCGCTGTGTCTCAGCCATAGGTACCAATCTGCCTGCAGAGCCCACACAATGGAGGCTGGCTCTGTGGTACGAGCCGTCTTCGATTTCTGTCCCAGCGTTTCTGAGGAGCTGCCCCTCTTTGTGGGAGATGTCATCGAGGTGCTGGATGTGGTGGATGAGTTCTGGCTGCTCGGCAAAAAGGAAGGCGTCACGGGTAAGAACTGGAAGTGCTCACATCTGGGCCCAAAGACCGCAGCTTCTGCTCTGGGCATCTTCCCTGGCCTTCAATCTGCCAGCGGGGCATGCATTTTACTAAATCTTTCACTGGACTTTGCTTGGGACTAAGGATGGAGGTTCCCTGCCATCAATCTCCTGCCAGCTGCACCTCAAATGTTCAGACAGCTCAGTTGTTTTTGAGAGATCAGCGTTGTGTCACTCTTAAGACGGGAGCTTCGTAACACTAGGTTCTAGCTACACCCTCTATAGTGAGACAGCCCATTTCCTGGCTAGTTTATGTGCTGACCTGCTGTGGCACTGGAACGGGAGAGGAAACAGATGCACTGAGAGTGGAAATGCGAAGTGACCTTGTCAGGTCAAGTCAGTGGGAGATTCCATGCCCCCCTTGGAGCCCTCTGACTCAGCCCTGCTTCCTCCTTTCTGCTTTAAAACGCTTTCCCAAACAAGCTGCCCTCAATACCTGGGCGCCTAAAGTAGTGTGCAAGTTTGTTAAACTCTTGGATAAGTGTGAGAAACTTCTGAAGCAGCAAAATGCTCTGAAAGTCTCATCCTGTTTTAAGCAGCCCTTTCTCATCTTTATACTCATGTTGAGAAGACATGTGAGCTCTCAGTGAGATGAAAACCAGGCCACTTCAAAGTATAAGCCCGACTCCTTCCTCAGCATGAGGGGAGTGCTGCGCTTCCAGGCCTGACCGTGGAGATGGGGCTGCCTTACAGCAGCAGTCTGGGCTCTGCTGCCAGCTGGAGGCTGTCAGGCACCTGTCTCTGGGCAAAACAAAGATGGACAGGAGCAAAGGTGGAGAGGGGGGATTTTCTCCTGTGCTCCACTTAGCTGATAAATGGCATTGAATGAGTGCATGCCTGATCCTGCTGCTGCTGAAGTCACTGGGTACAAATTACTTCTGCAGAAATCACCAGCACCTACTTCACCACTGTTATTTTTCCCAGTGTAACTGATGCACTCATTCTCAAAAAGATGAAGCTATGAAGGAATAACAAACAGATGTATATCATAGCTCAAAGATAAAGAAACACACTGAAGTCAAACTGCATGTTTTTAGTGACCTTTAACTCAAAACCCGCTTACATTCCTGCTTTTCCTTGGAACAGCTGTTGTAGTTTTCTGCCCAGTTTTCTATGCTAAAGTTTCAGAGGATTGAAAAAGCACTTTTTAGTAGAAGCTGTGGAAGTGCTGCAGCTTACCAATAATAATACTTAATACTCTATGGGGAATAATTAATGGAGCTCCATGATTTCCTTCCTAACACTCTTAGGTTGTTTCCATGTACAAAGCAGGAAATTATGACATGGAAAAAGAGGGGGAGTTGGTTAAAACTGCAAAAGAAGCCACTGAAACTGGAAGCCTGTGGTCTGTTGGTTCCACCTCAGGTTAATGACAGCAGGTGGGAAACTGGCTAATCTCAGTTGAAACTGGAGAATGTGAACACAGTATTGAGTGGACATCATCAGTGAATGCTGGAAGTGCTACTAGCCTATTATAGGCTAGTATACTATACTATTAGTGTAGTACTATACTATTCCATCATTTCTCCCTGCAGTGAATTGTAAAAGATTAGAATGACATTTGTAGTGGGCTTTGCAGTGGGCTCTGCTATATCCAGTGATCCTGGGACTGAAATCAGTAGCTGGGTAAAGTCATCAAATGGCCAACAAGCGTGCATGGCCCTGCCTGGCTTTGGCCTGCTCAGCATAGCTGGACATCCAGCAGTAGGTGCCATGGTGAAATAGCTGCATGAGGCGATAAAATGGGGAAGGTCCCTGCAGCCTTAAGGTGCAGAGCCTCTGGATCACAGGCCTGGCCTTCCCAGGTTTGGTGTCCTGACTTTGTACTGAGGCTGTGCTGGGGCCAAGACTTGACGGAGTGAGGAGCACAAGGTGGATGTGCCCTGTCAGAAGATGCTGGTCTTGTGGTCTAGCACTACTGAATCCCAGTGTTTGTCATGTCCCTGAACGGGGAATCGAGTAGTGAAAGAGGAGAAAACCTGGTATGCGTGTTCACAAGAACTCAGTGGTGATAGTACTGGTTGCCTGGAGTGAGCCAAAGACTTAAAGATTTTTGTTCCCTGTTAGCATTTAAAACCTCAGAAATTCCTGCCTCCTAGACCCATTCTTCTTCCTCCATGCTGTTGATGTGCCCTGGTTAGCTGTGGGTGCAGCATTTTCCTTTAGCGAGAGAAGTAAATCTCGGGGTCTGGAAGGAGGGTGGAGGGAGCTGTGGTGGGCTACAGGAAGGACTCGTTGCTGACAGCTGCTTCTCATTTCAGGGCAGTTTCCTAGCAGCTTTGTGGAATCTGTGGATATTCCCCTTCTGAAGCAGGGAGAGAAGCTGTTTGTTTGTACAAGTGACTTCACATCTCAAGAGCCAGGGAGCTTGTCATTGCAGAGAGGTAATCTCCATTCTCTTCCTTTGCATCTCATAGCCTCCTCCCCTTCTTCCTGCAGCATAGGGTGAGCCTAGTTGCAGCATCCTGCCTAGAGTGACAAGGAAAAGTTTCCTGGTACTCCATGGTATGGGCCATGTGAGATCCATTGTGGACCTTTGTGTTCCTGCCACCCTTCAATACCAATTTCTTATGATCTGTTACCCTTGAAACTCCAAATACCAGGGTTGTGTGGTTACGGTAGCCTTACAGCTGCCATTTAACTGCCTTCCCATCCCCAAATCCTAGACACGTATTTGAGAGGGGGTGGGGGGGAATCAAGCTGTAAATCAACTTGACAGTTTAGCAATGAGAAAGTCATGGAGCTAAAACCATGTATCTTAGATATGTGTGTGTATGAGGCTGCTGATTCTTCATGCCTCACCTCCAGTCTGTGCTCTTGTGCACCACCAGAACACTCTGCTCTTTGTGTGGAGTACCTGACCTTACCCACAGCCAGTAAGGCCACAGGAAGGCAGGAACAAGCCATGGGAAGCAGTCAGGAGGGCAGTTTTGAACTGGTGTCTCCCATTCCCTGCAGGAGACCTGGTGATCCTGGGTGGCCCCCTGGCCTCCAGCTGGCTCCAGGGCCGAAGCAGCTGGGGATCCAAGGGCTTTTTCCCTTCATCATGTGTGCGGGAGTTGTGCCTTTCAGTTCGGAGCCATCAGCTGTCCCACAGCTCTCTCCTGGAGGTGCCTGCCTACTCACTGGGCCAAGCCCGGGCCTTGATGGGCCTTTCTGCTCAGCTGGAGGAGGAGCTGGACTTCAGAGAAGGGGATGTGATCAACATCATTGGAATCCCAGAGCCTGGCTGGTTTGAGGGGGAGCTGCAAGGCCACAGGGGCATTTTCCCAGAGGGTTTTGTGGAGCTGCTTACTCCTCTGAGAGCAGCAGGAACCTCAGAGGATCGAGAGCCTGCAGAGACTTGTGACACCAATGGGACCATGCCCAGCAAGCAGGAGGAGGACAGCAGAGAGGACAGAGGGCAGGAGCCAGGGAGCACCTATGGTGTTGCCCTATACCAGTTCCAAGCCTTGGAGTCCGAGGAACTGGATTTTGATGTGGGTGACAGGATTCGGATTGTGGGCATTCTGGAGGATGGCTGGCTAGAGGGGGAGCTGAGGGGGAAACGCGGTATCTTCCCACACAGATTTGTGAGACTGGAGGCCTCCGACACTTGCACAGAAAAGGTGGGTGCTAGTGATCCCCAGCCTGGAGGCAGCTGTGAAGTGACTATCCATCAAGACTCAGAGAACACCTGCTCCAAAGTTCTCCCTTTGCCAGGGAAAGACAGCTGGGACAAGGAGGATGGCTTGGCTGCACACCCTGAACCTGACGCTGTTGTATCTCACTTGGCAGGGAGATCTGAGGCTCCTTTGGGCACTGATTTGAGGCAGTGTAAGGCCTTTCCTGACACAGGGTTCCAGGGACCACATCCCAAAGCTACAGCAGATTCCCTCCCCTTTGAATGCACGAAGACGATCAATGGCCTTCTACCCTCTACTCAGCTGCCTCTTCAGCAGAGCAGCGAGCCTGACCAAGCAGGTGTATTGGAGCCTCCGGCCCTGCCTGAGCATGATGGAGGCAGACCCACTGTGTCCCCACAGGCTCCCTGCTCCCCACCAGACACTTGCGGAAGCCAGGCCATTTCTCCTCCTAACAGCAGGGCAGCATCAGAGCTCCAGGAGAAACGGAGCAGCATCCGGGACCTGGATGGTTGGGTGGACAACCAACAAAAGTCGAAACCTTGTTCCTCCAGCTGGGGAGGTGTCCATATGGGCCTGGACACATGGTCTGGGAGCTGGGGGGAATGCTCCTCACTGGCAGCACAGGGGGACAGTGGCACAGACCTCGACTCCAAACTGACAGAGCAGCTGGTGCAGTTTGAGAAGAGTCTGTCAAGTACCAGTGCTGAGCAGGACAAGGTCTGCCGCCACTTCTCTATCTTGGACTATAGCTCTGAGAAGGACATTGTTCGTGGGTCTCCCGAGTGTGCCCCCCATGCCAAGCTGCCAGAAAGGAGGAAGGCCCTGAGACCACCCCCTCCTCGGCCCAGCACCCTTGCAACAACTCCCAAGCCCAAAGGCCGGTCTCTGTCATTCTCAGTGAAGCCCTCCCGACCCGCTCCCCGGCCTCCATCAAGCACTCAGCGGAGGAGCATGGTTCCTCCACAGCTGCAGCCCAGTGTTGCAGAGCAGCGTGCAGAGGAAAGCCGTGAGGATGCAACGCGGACAGGCTCGGCTTCCCCCTGCTCCATCCTGCTAATGAGGATTGGAGAGGTGGAAAGATTCCTGGAGGCTTACAGGAAGACCCACGCTGAACTCAGCTTGCTGCTGGAGGAGCAGCAGGATGAGCTGGTGAGAGCAGAGACCCTGGAGAACCTTGAGTTCTGTGACTCCAACATCGAGAGCCTCAGCATGGAGCTGCAGGAGCTGAGAGGTGAGTACAGCAACATGGGATAGAAGTTCTTCGGGACAGCTGTCCCCTTCAAGTACAGGCACTGCTTAAGCCAGCCTCCTCTTCTTTAATTCTTGATTTGGGTTGTTTTTGTAAACACTGTGGTGCCACAAATCACCTTTATTTGGCTTTATTCTGGGAGGAGAGAGTCATCTAGTTTATAAGGGCATATTTGAGATCTGAAAACTCAAAAGATACAATATTAAGATCAGTGCTATACTTGTTAATACAATAGACAAAGTGGAAACAGGACCACATACATCTCCCACAGTCCCTTCCCCAGCTTCTCCAAAGAGCTCTTACAGTGCACTTCTGTTCCCAAAACCCACGATGTGCAGGAAATGTGGGCACTGCACGCAGGAGATGGAGTGAAATGCCAGCGCCTGTCTTGGGATTACTCACTCTGACTTCATTGCCTCTAGCCTCCCACCACTTAATCAGCACTGTGGAGTCCAGGCACTCTGCTGCAGGATCTTGTCTGATGCAGAGCACGTGGGAATGAAGGATGATAACAGTGCATGGGGTGACTTGCAGCCTCCACATCAGTGGAGTGCAAGAGGGACGCTTAGAAGATAGGAGGTTTGAAGCTAGGAAAAGGCAAATCTAGCATGGATCTCTGGGAAATTTTCTGGTGGGATAGATCTTTCTGGGAAATGTCTCCTGCTCACACGCTGCTTCCTGACAGAGGGAGGTCATGTTGAACCTGTGCTCTGTTGGTTACTTGAACTGAAAGTTTTAGGCAGGAAATAATGTGCTGGCCAGCACATCCTACCCATCGAGTTAGCCCCATCGTAGTCCCAGGGGATTTTTCACCCCTTCAAGAAACCTGAGGGTTTGGAAGTAGCTTCTCTGATCCTGTAGTAAATACGTGCCCTACCTAAGGGCACAAAGTAGGGTTGGGATAATCTTAGGAGAAACCCAACTTCTCTCTGTGTCCTTTGGGGAGCCAAAAGAAAAGCAGAAAGTATGTGTTCTTCTAAAACATGTTTAAAATCTGCAGGTTGCTTCTTTGGCATGTCTTGCATGTACACTGGAGGTTGGAGGTTGTGCTAAAGACCAGACCAGCACAGGATTAGTGCTCATCCTCCTGCACTGTCTGTTGGGTTTATTTTTGCCTTCTCCCCACTGGGAGCATGGAGCATGTGTTGTGCATACCTAACAAAGCTGCAGAAAGCTGGGATGTGGGTGTCATCCATGGACTCTCCTGCTCTCTATCCAGAGCACGTTGTGGTCACCTCTTGTTTTTTCAGTTCTGTGTTTGTCATATGGAAAACTGGGGATACACTGAGCCCTGTAGTACGAGGAGTTACTGGAGCTCAGGTTTCTTTGGCCTCCTGGAAGCTTCTGTTGTGTGTTGGAGATGACTGTGCTCTATAACCCAGACCGTCCCTTCAGGCCTGTCCCTTTGCCCTGCCCCAGTGCTGCTCGCCTCCTGCTCTTCCCAGGAGCTGTGAGTGAGGGCTGAGAGAAGGATGGCTTAGCACCAGGTTAGAAGCAAAGTCTGAAGGCTTCGGTTTCTCCCAGGAGGCATGGAGCAGAGCCCAGCCTCGGCCAGGCTGTGGTGTTCAGGCTGCGTGCTGCCTGCTGGAGCTGGCAGGAGTGTGGAGGCAAGGGAAGAACATCTGGTACCCGATATCTGTTCTGTGGCTCCCTATGGTCTCACACACACCTTTCCCTTCTCTGGGGATGTTGGTCTTAGGGCATGGCCTCCTCATGCCCCACTGCTCTCCTTCTCCCTGCCTCCAAGTGGCCCATGGGGAGGCTGCAGGCTCTGCCAAAGCAGTGGAGCCGGTTTGGGCAGTGGGAGCCTTCTCCTAACTGGTTACTGATTAGCTTGGGCAGCAGGTGGAGGAGGCTGGGGCCGGCAGCGATTGGGCATGCGCCTCTTCCTACTCTCACTGGCTGGTTTCAGGAAGCACTGCCTGCTGTTGTGTTGCACCTGGGAAGGAAGCGCCAGAGCAGAGGGAGAAGAGGCGCCAGCCCCGGTGTGGGCTTGGGGAGCAGGACAATGTGCTCTTATCCTGAGACAGAACATGGCACAGAGAAACCAAGGCGGAAGCCCCAGCTCCTCAGCTGGGAATATGAAGATTGTGCTGTGAGGAGAGGGGATGTCGCGGGCCTGCGCAGTGAGGGTCGCTGGAATGAGAGATCCAGAGTGAAAAGGGGAGCAGACAGAGGCTGGGACAGTGACAGGAGAGGGGAAGGCATCTCTGCGGATGGATGGAGCATGAACAGAGACTGTGAAGGCTTTCAGATGGCGGATAACCAGTACATGGACTACAGGACAGCAGACAGCGTTTGGAAAGGCAAAAGCCGATTTACGGAGGACAGAAACTGTGGGGTGAATGAAAGGGAGGGTGTTCAACACAGAGGCTGCAGTCCTGAGGTGGGAGAAAGGCGGTACAGAGGGGACAGAGGGCCTGAGGAGGGCAGGGAGGGGGGAAGGCAGCGCAGAGAAGGCAGAGGCCCCGGAGAGTACAGGGAAGGCAGAAGGCGGCATAAGGAGGGCAGAGATCTTAGGGACTACAATGGGGATGGAAGATATTGTGGGGAAAGGGAAAGGCAATGTAGGCAGGACAAGGGATATGCGGAGGGGAGAAGGCAGTATAGGGAAGATGGAGGTTATCAAGTATGTAGGGAAAGGAAAAAGTGGTATAGAGAGGTTGGAGGCTCTGGGGAATTTAGAGAGCAGGAAAGGCAGTATGTAAACATCAGGGATCTGGAGGATCGTGAAGATTTTGAGCAGCACAGGCAGCTGAAAGGTCATGTCATGGACTGCAGTGATCTGGCTGGAGGTCATGGAGCTCACTTGTTGACATCCTGGTCCTCAGGAGACAGCAGCACCAGCCTGGGGTCAGACCCCTGCTGCAGTCAATCAGGGACACAGGACATGGGCTGCAATGGCCGTGGGGAACCGGAAGGAGCAGAGCACTCGAGAGTACGCACGGGCCGGCCAGACTGGAGCCACATCTGGGAGCAGGAGGCCAAGGAAGAGAGCAGGACGGGCTCCTCGCTGCAGAGAAACAGTTTGTACAGGAGGACGGCTCCCAGCACCCTGCGGCGCTCAGAATTTGTACAGACCAGGAAGGAGAAGCAAGGTATGCAGAGAAATGCTTGGGAGGTGCCATTGTGGTGGCCTTGGGCGTTCCTTCATCCTGCTCTAGTGCTGAGGCAGCAGGGTCCTGCAGGAAAGCCTGGGGATGCATGCAGCTTTGTGGGGTCAGGTCTCTTGCTGCAAGGTGATGGGGTCTGGGTAGGAGTGAAGGAGCCCTTTGTGTTGGGCAGACATGTGTCTGAGGACTTGTTTGTGGCTGTACCCTTTCTGCCAGGATCTGTCTCAGGCACCCATGCATGTGCTGCCCTTGGAAGAGGTTGGAGTGCAGAGAAGAACGTGGAAGTGCAGCAGCCACCCAGGCAGCAGGGCTGCAAGGGGTGGCTTACAGTGCAGGCAGCTTACAGTGAAATTTGTTCTCTCAAGGTATTTGATTCAGCAGGCTCCTGAGGCTGCATTTCTGCGCTGTGTATATAGGGTGGGACTTTGCTCAGTCACATCCCCAGGGCAAGGGAGAGGTTTTGTGGTGCCAGGATGTTCAAAGGGCAGCGGGGAAGCTAGGAGGGGCTGGGAGCAGAGCTCTGCAAGGCTCAGAATGGGGCAGGGGCTGCCTGCAGGAGCTGCGTCTGAGGAAACAACCAGATAATTCCCAGCTGGGGCGCTCTGCAGTGCAGCCCAGTGACAGCTCCTTGGTTAAATCATCTCTTGAGATGAGATTCAGATGTGTCTTGCCCAGTGCTCCAAGGGGAGACCCCTCCTGGCATAGCAGTGCTGCATACTCACCCTCATTCTAGAATGTTTTGCGTGCTGATATGTTGCCTTTCAGCTTTCAACCCTCAACCTATATCTGCTAAATTGGAGCTTTTTAGTTGATGATGTTTTTTCTGCATTAAACTGTCTGGTTTGAGTAATTCTATCTTATTCAAAAATGGCTCCGTTAGTGACTAGTGTGTAGCATCCTTATTCGTGATCATACAAAACTGATGTTTAGTTCTCTACATAACAGCAGTGGTTTTTCCATTTACTTTGAAAATATTATGTGGGATTAACTCTAAATTCAGTCTCTGGAGAATCATATTGGAAGTGCCCTCTTTTCTAGATACTGCCCGCAGGCAAGTTTGAAATGCTAACTTGGAAGGTCTTACTTCTGCTTTTCAGATGGAAAGAAACAGAATATTTACCATATAATTCTGCCTTTTTCGTCAAACTTATCAAGAATTTTACTATCTCCCCTTACTAGTGGGATTAGATTATTAAAAGGGTTTCTCTTGTCCTGAGTGGAAATAAAATTGTATTATAAAGTAGCACTTTATTCCCTCATTTAAAACAAAATCTTAAATTCTTATTTCTGCCATGAATCTTTTTTGATATCTTCCTTCTCTTCTCATTTCTCTGTGCTTTAAAGTTCCTGGCGTTTATTGTCTATTGTCTGTTTTTCTGTATTCATTCCTGTATCTGTTTACATTTGCTGCTTTTGCTGAAGCACAGACCCATCGTTATTGTTCTCTTCCTTGACTACGTAACAGTGTTTGTTTGGATTATCTGCTTAAAATATCCTTTTAAAGGCCTTTCACTTTCCATTCTTTTTTTTTCTGTTGGTATTTTGCTCACAATCACTTTTATCTATGCTCTGCTCAGCTCTGGAGCAGATGGGATGGTAGAGGAGAGGAGCACAGCTAGGAGGCATGTGGGTCCCATCTGTCTTAAGGGCAGCTGGGAGGGTGCTCTCCCAGGAGGACCATGTGAGCCCTGTCCTCCACCCAGGCACAAGCCTGAGTTTACTGCAGTTCCACCTGTACCAAGGAAGCTTCCTCAGAGGGAACCAGTGCGGCAACTTTGAGATGAGTCCTGGTAGCCCTGGAGAAGTGCCCCAGCCTGTTCCTCTTCAGCTCATCCTTAGGGTTTGGATTTCTGTCACTGCTCCTAGGGAGAAGTGAAACACTCAATATATTCAGTCTGTTGCTTTCAGAGCAGTGGATATATTCAGTTATGGGCTTACTATCTAAATCCAGAGTGAGTTTTCACCCCAGCCAGATCCTGCTTCTGGCAGGGAGCTTAGCCTTTCCCTCAGATTAATTATTCCCCGCCCTAGTTTCATCCCCTCTCTTCTCTTGCTAGGCAGTAACCCCTCCCCTCCCAGTGTCCACATACTTCAAATATTTGCAGCTGGTTTGTTTTGTCCTGAGTCACTGCTTGGCTGTGCTGAGCTGTGAACCCGAGGCTGAGCTTTTCTTGCAGGCACAAAATCAGAGGCTGGTGCTGAGTGAGGCTGCACAGGGCTTGTTCTCAGTGCTGGGGCTCCTTGGGCTTGGCCTGGAAGCTGGCCCCTCTTTGTTGCTTTCTGGGTCACCCTCCTCCTGAAGGAGTCAGGGGCAGAACCAGCTCCAGCTGTAGTGGCTGATGGACAGCATGGCCCTCCCCGGACCGGGTTAGCAGCGGGAGCACGGTGTGACTGGGGATGCTGGCAGGTGAGCCCTGATGAGAAGCGCGTGATGGATGTGAATCCTGTTGGGGCTGGTGCACATGGATTAAGTCCTAGAGTGAAGCAGGGTAAAAAGCTCTAGCTGTGTGTGTGTACTCGCAGCTTGGGTTGCAAGAATTGGCCGTTTTCCTTGATTGGAAGATTGTTGGTGAGCTTGTGAGCTGAGCAGCGTGACCTGTGCAATTGCAATATTAAAATCATGGTCTCCATGGGCAGGGTGAGGTGGGAGCGTGCTCCACCTCAGTGCCTCGTGGCCTATTTTCCAGCAGATGGGCGATGCATTCGTGTTGGGCCTCCCATGTGTCAGCACAAGGCTCACCAGCAGCTCTGCTGGGAGACCAACGCAGCGTGTCAGAGCAACGCGGAGCTAATTTGTCACAAGAGCACCAGAGGAAATAGAAAAATAGTTAGAGGTTTAAATTTAGGGATACAGATTGCAGAGTTCATGCAGGAGCTTCAAATGAGCAAAACTTGAATCTCTAAGAATTGTCGTTGAGAGCAATGTGTTTGAAAGAGTATTTCTGAATGCTCTTTCGGCATCTCTGTCATGGGTAAACACAAATTGGTCACTGGATTGGAATTTGGTGGCTTCATTAGAAATACCAGTTGCATTCCTGCAAACTAACGGAGACCAGTCCAGCTGTGGTGTGGCTGAGGGCCTCCAGCACTGGTGGATTGGGCAGGGAGGTAACATCCAAGCAGAAGATCTGCAGAGTGAAATGGGGGTCTGTTTAAAAACCATACTACAGTTGTGAAAGAATGTGAGTTTAGTTAAATGCTGAGTGAGATTCATTTATGGAATGCTGCAATTAGACATTCAGAAATGTGGAACAAGCAGAAAAAAATGAACTGAATGGCAGTCAACAGAAATGGTCTGAAATATGAAAGGGAGAGTTTTTAAATACATCAGAAACAGGTTGTAAGAAATATAGATGAGGTGGAAGTGTAAAGTATTAAAAACACATTCTGTGTTTTGAGTCTTTGAGCTCTTGAGTGTTTAAAGAAGCAGGTCAGCATTTTGAGTTCATGGCTGGAGGAGGATGCTGGACTGGTGATCAACAGCAAGGGTCATCAGAGAGCTGGCTGCAGCATCACTGTGTTTTTCAGTATGTCTTGAAATATTTAAAAAGAGCAAGAAAGTCAGAGAGGAATTAATTTGAGTGTTCAGAATTCACAGGCGAAATAATGGAAACACTGACAGTGTAAGTGGGTGGATCTGGCAGACAGCTTCGCCAGGTCAGGCAGGCCGCCTTGATGGCTATGATGTGCTAAAAACTTGGGCAGGGAAGGTTTTCCCTTCCCTTCCCCAGAGGGGAATTTGAGACTTGCACAGGAAAGGTGTTGGAGCTGGAAGTCTCAGAGCATCAGACCCTCACCCTGGGGTGCTCTTGGACTTGCCCAGGGTTTGCTGGCTGGAGTGTGGGGAGCAGCTGCAGGGCCAGAGATCCCCAGCTTCTCTCTGTGAGCTGGAACCAGAGCAGGGCGTGGGTGCAGAGGGGGATTTCCCTGCCCGGGGCAGGGCTGAGTGCTGTGCCTGGTGCCCAGCCACGCAGAGCCAGAGCCGAGCTGCTGGGAATGCCAGCAGCGAGAATCCAGAGACCTGCTTGGCGTAAGAAGGGTCTTCCCTGCAGTCACAGTCTCCTGCAGCCACTACATGGCTGTGACTGAATGCACAGAGGGATCATTTGGCAATACGGTGAAGTCTGGGACGTCTGCGTGAAGTTTCATCCGGATGGTTGTCATTTTGCACGTGGATAAATGCACAATTCAGAAATTTGGTTGTGGTCAATTTAATCTTTCCCATTTAATCTTGAATCAAATTTAACCTTTCCCAGGAGCTGAATTTGATCTTTGTGGCTCCCTTCATTCTGTGGCTCACCGATTTGTTTGTCAGCTGCTGTTGAATACCATCCTTTCCACAACTTCCCGGGCAACCCTTTGTGCTTTGTCAGCTCGTTCTGGACTGTATCAGCTCACACGCCCACCTGCCCTTGGTTTCACTCACCTGTTTTACATTCAAATTAACACCTTCCTGCTTCTTCTGTGGTGCTCTCCCGCTTGAATGTGCTTTCCTGCCAAACAAGTGCCATTCCTTGAGCAAACAAACATCTAAGCTAACTAACTTGCCTTTTCTGCTTCATTGCTCTTTTGGAGCTCCTGGCTGCAGACCCTATTATCTGAGTGTTTCTTTGTCCCTTCTGTTGCTTTTTTTCATCTGCTGTCCTATTCTGCCTGCAGGCACCATGTCTTGGGCAGCACATCCCTGTCGTGCTTGTAGAGAACCCTGCAGGTAGGGCCTGGTCTGTAACTGAGGCTTTGTAGATGCTGTGGAAATGCAAGCAGTAAATATAAAAATCTGTAAAAGTATTTGTACAAATACCAGAGCTGGGGGGCCTGCCCACGACTGCTGAAATCCCCATGATGCAGAGCAGCTGGAGATGTGTGGGAGTTGATGGACATTTGTCACATCGGCCACTGGCCTAAAATCGTGGTTCTGAGGGAGGATGGGTGCACTGCAAGTGGGTGCCAGCTCTGCAAAACAGCAGTGCAATGCAAGGGAGCTGAGTTCGTGGGCCAGAGCCTGGCTAGGGGGGCTGTCTGGCTGAACGTGGGGAGCTGGTGCTGTGTTTAGGGCCAGAGGGCACATGCTTTCAGCAGCAGGCAGGTGGAGCAGAAAGTTGCTGGGGCCCAGGAATCCGCTGGGATAAAATGTCTCTGAACCTGAATGAAAACAAGAGGGGGCTGGGCTGGCTGAGGAGCTGCAGGTGGGACAGAAAACCAGGAGGAAAGCCAGCAGCCTGGCTCTGGGACAGAGAGGATGAGAGTGTAGAGCCGCCGGCATGCCACAAGCTTGTGGCAGGGCTCCCTGCACCGCACTGCCCACAGCGGTTTGCCAGAGGCTGTTGCAAGGGGGACGGTTGCCCTGGCCGGGGGCTGTCCCTGAGCTGTGCTGGGGACACGGGGTTCCCCGAGGTGTGGTACCACTGCTGTCAGCGTGTGTCGTGTGTGGTCACGCCATGCCTCTGCCCCTGTGTGTGCCCACACTTCCTTCCACAAGCCTGCAGCCACACCAGGGCTCAGGCCTGTGTGGGACATGGGTTCTGACCACTTCCACCCCACTTTTGAGCCTCCCGGCTGCCAATTATGGCTTCCCCACCCTGCGCAACACTTCTGGTCACGCTCCAGCTCCAGGCTTTGCTGCCTGCAGCCCCATTGTGGGTGCCTGGAGGCCGTTTCGGCTATTCAGATGGAAATGCCCCGGAGCTGGAGAATGGAGACCCTGTTCCCAGCCCCAGGGGAGGGGACAACAGCCATAGCCAGGCCCCAGCCAGGGGCAGGTGGGGAGCTCCTCTGCTGGGGGTTGGAGGGCAGTAGGGTTGGGGGACAGGTAGGAGCGGTGTGCATCAGGGTGTCAGGGCCCAGGTGGCCTCACAGCCTGCAACAGGTTTGTGTGGCTGCCAGGAGCAGCAGGGAAGTGGCTGGGGACTATTTGGATTACCACAACAAGCAGGAGGCGGCTCTGGTTCCCGGTACTCTCAAGTATGGGGCAGAGAGGACCTGACTGCAAGCTCTCCTTGTCCTGCAGCACTCAGCACTGTGCGGCCCCAGTGCAGCGTACTGGTACTGATGATTAAGGCAGTCTGTGGGAACAGTCCTGCTGGCCCTGCTCTCTGGCCATCATGTTTGGCCATCTCAGAGGTGCTACTTGCCTCCTGTCTTTCCCATGCAAGAGTCAGGCCAGATGTCACTGGAGGGTGCTGATCTTGCTTGTCTGTCTTGCAGAGATGACCCTCCTGTCATCTCAGACACCATCCCTGGAGACATCCTCAGCTGCCACTGAGAGCCCAGAGCACAGGATGCTGGAGAAGAGGTCCAAGGTTATTGAGGAACTGCTCCAGACAGAGAGGGACTACATCCGAGACCTGGAGATGTGCGTGGAAAGGATCATGGTGCCCCTTCAGCAGGCACAGGTAGGAGCATGGGGGAAGGCTGTGAGGTGGTGCTGGTGGGTTGGTGCTGGCAGAGTGAAGATACAAAGTCTGCTTTGTTCTTGAAGCCCACAGGGGACATTTCCCCCCACTCTGGTGGCAGCAGGGTGGTTTCCACTGCAGCTTGCAGTCGTATAAATAACCCATCCATTATGGGATCCTGCTGAGTTCTCACTGTTGCTGAGAGGAAGAAACCTAGCAGCAAGCGTCACAGATTCATTTCCTAGGGTAGGAACTGTTGTTCCTATTTGGTTTGTGGGTTAATTTCATTGTCTGGAAAAAGAAAATACAGGATCTTGGCATAGTGATGGAATTGATGGGAAGAAAGGGAGTGTCAGATCATCTGACACTCCCTTGGATGAAATTGCTGGGAAAGTGAAGGACGCTGCATTTGGTAGAACACATAAGGAATAAGAGTTTCAGTGCACAGCAGAATGAGGGAATGAATGCAGAAGTCACTGAGATGGGAGCAGGCTGTGCTGAGTGGCTGCTGGGGAGCTGAGGGCTGATTGCAGGTTGCAGGAGAGCAAGGGGGGGGTGCTATTGTGTCTGGCTGGGACATGCTTTTCCATCCGGGACTTCTCTCTTCTTGTTCTCCAGGTTCAGAATGTAGACTTTGAGGGTCTTTTTGGAAACATCCAAGTGGTAATTAGCTTCTCTAAGCAGCTGCTGTCCACCTTGGAGGCTTCAGATTCCATCGGTATGAGCTCTTCTGTTGCGTTTTCTCAGCAGACTGGGATGAGATTTTCTAGTGGGGTGGTGGAACAGGGCAGTTTAAACAATGGACGAGAGAGTTTCCTCCACACTGGTCCCTGTCAGTGCTTATCAGCCCGGCAAGAAAGCTGTGTCACTGTGCTGAAAAACACATGTTGTCTATAGCCTTCTCTGGCTCCTTCCTTAAAGTGAGCCCTACTCCTCTCACCTGCACTCCCAGCTGTCAGTGCTCAGACCCAGGGCAGCGTGTGCCTTTGCTGTCCCCGTGGTTCTCACTGCCAGTGAAAAGTCATCTCCTGAAAAACTGGAACAGTTGAGGTGTCTCTGCTGGTGTCTTCTGGAGCTCCTATGGGGCTCTTCAGCTAGATAGACAGCAAATATGTCCTGGTGAGTCATCATAACAGGCTTCAGCCTCAGCAAACCTTTTATGCGCCGTTCCCACCTGCCTCTGCCACCCGGCCTGCAGTGACAGGGAAGCATGAAGGATGTCTGGGCATGCAGATGGTGGCAGGGAGGCACCCTGGGTGCTCTGGTAGCACAGTCCTCTCAAGCTGTGGGTGTGGTAGGGAGTCACGGGGCATCTCATTGTGAATGCACCGTGGCTGTTGGAGGCAATGGGGGGGGACTGGAAACACTGAAATTATACTTTGCTGCTGTATGCAGGGCCAGTGTTCCTGGCACAACGTGCAGAGCTGGAGAGCGTTTACAGGGTGTATTGCCAGAACCATGATGAGGCCATTGCACTGCTGGAAACCTATGAGAAGGATGAGAAGATCCAGAAGCTACTCGTGGACCTGCTGGATAGCCTCAGGTTGGAACCTCTGACTGTGGTGGCCACCAAGCTGGGTTAGAGGGTTCACTCTCCAGCATCCCTGCTACTCTGTCAGCTGTGCTTAGACAGTTCAGCTTGTGACAGGACTGGGGCTAGCTGCGTCATTATGTAGGCAACAAGGCTCCAGTTTCAAATGAAAGGGCTTATGTTTCAGTGATACCCTGCTGCCCCAGGGGACACACGTGCTGGGACACCTGTAGGGCCTCCAAAGTGTGGAGAAGGGGGCATGCCCTGGATTGGGGATTCCTATTCCTGAAGTCCTTTGCCACCATGACCGGCAAAGGAACAAACAACTTTGCCTAGCTTAGTGATTGCCACAGCTCTGGGACAGAGCTGCCATAGCGGTGTCACTGCAGGAGGGGGCAAGAATGCTGGCTGTGGGAATGCACACCTGCCACACTATTAACCTGTTGCTTTTCTTTGCTTTTTGGCACTCTGTGGGCCGTCAGGAGCCTGTACAGTGAGTGGTAAGTGCCTCCTTGTTAGTCCACACTTGTCTGTCTTTGCCTGGCTGCTCTCTTGTGACTCATCTCCCACCTCCAGCTTTGTGCATGTCTGGGTGCCCCACCTGTGCTGCTTGGGCTATGCAGGCAGATGGTGGGGGGGGGGGGGTCTTGAGCTGAAAACTGGTTTGGGGAGCCATCAGCCCCAAGGAGGCAGGAGAGCCCTGCACTGTCTGCGGACTTGAGCATGGTCAGTCTGCCCTGTGCTGCAGGTCAGGTCTGGCAGTCAGGTGGTGGGACAGTGTGAGGCAAGTGGAGCTCTAGTGTCTCTTAGGCTGTGCCTGTGTGGGGTTTCACAGGGGATCTGGTGATGGAGAGGATCCTGGCTGGGAAGGGTCACCTGGTGTGGGCGAGATCTGGAAACCTGGGGCTGATTGAAGTCACTGGGGGTGCAAGAGTGCCCTGGGTTTGGAGATGAGGGTGGCCTGACCTAGAAAGTACAATAGATGTGGACATGTTAGTCCTCTGGGTCTAGTTGGAGTAGGTTCAGGAGTCAGAGTTTGCACGATAGAGCTGTGTTGAAACCTGGCCCATCTTCTTTGTCCCAACTTCCCAGGGGCTGCACAAACTACATTAACCTGGGCTCCTTCCTCATCAAGCCAGTACAAAGGGTGATGCGGTACCCCCTGCTGCTGATGGAGCTGCTGAGTGCTACCCCTGAATCTCACCCTGACAAGGCACCACTCACAGCTGCTGTCCTTGCAGTCAAAGAAATCAATGTCAACATTAATGAGTACAAGCGTCGGAAGGACCTTGGTGAGGAGCTGGGTAGAGCTGGGGAGTGACTGCATTGACATTGGAGTCTGTCAACTGCATAAAGCATGAAGGGAATCTGTCCCCAGTAGTCTGTGATCTGAGCAGCAGTGTAGTAGAATTGCATTTAAAAAGCTACACGTGAGACACAATACGTAGAGGATAATGCCGTACACATCTGACAGAAGATATTTCTTGTGATACAGTGATATGAAATGCATACAGTTGCTGAATACTAGTAGACTAGAACAAAAAAGGGTAAAACAAAACAATGTCTATTTAATGTTAAAAATGGAATTTTGAAGAATACACATAGGGAATTAGTCTGCCAGGGTAGTCTCTATCTTTCTGAGATTTGGAGAATAAGTGTGAAGGTGTATCTGTAGACAGGACAGAATTACAGAGCTGTTGGCTGGAAGGGCCCAGGATGTGAGCTGTCTCTGTGGGTCACAAGCTTTCCCGTATCCCTTTTGAACTGGGCAACCCAAGCTGGACACAGTATGTAACTGCAGCTTCCCTGGGACTGAACAGAGAGAGAAAATGTCATCTTACACTAATGCTACACATAATGCTGTGGAACAGTTTGAGTGTTGCATCTGCAAAATGCAAGACATATCTAGAGACAAGCAGGGGAATTACAGGTGGTGCAGTGCTGGATTTTGAGGCGATATATGATACAATACAATACAAAACAATATTATATGTTACATGGAACACTTGGGATTACAGAGGCTTAAGGAGGAGCCAGCAAGGCAAGTGTTGGTGAGGCACTGTAAGACGCAGATGTTGTACTGGTAAGTTTTCTAATTTCTACATCAATTTCTGTAGTGCTTAAGTACCGGAAAGGAGATGAGGATAGCCTCATGGAGAAGATCTCCAAGCTCAACTTCCACTCTATCATCAAGAAATCCAACCGTGTGAGCAGCCACCTCAAACATCTCACAGGCTTTGCACCCCAGGTAATGTGCATCAGCTGCCAACTGCATTTACGCCCGTGATGCTTGAGGAGATGGTGGTACCTGCTGGCTCCCCACATCCCTTTCTCGATGGGTAGTTCTGATCCAGGCCAGCAAGGCAGTGACCTTAGGGTCTGAACCACCTGTCTCTGCTCCCTGGCCTGTGGGCAAGAGGCCCCACATCTCACACTCTGGGAGGTGCCAGAGTCCTGCATTGCCTCCCTTGAGGCTTTTTCTCTCACAGCTGAAGGATGAAGCCTTTGAGGAGACAGAGAAAAATTTCCGGATGCAGGAGCGACTCATCAAGTCCTTCATCAGGGACCTTTCACTCTACCTGCAGCATGTTCGGGTGAGTCTGGATATGATGCCACTTACCGCACTTACCAATGCTTCTGCCTTCAGCCTTGCCTGGTTATTGGCCTCTGGGAATCTGGGCTGCCCTGGAAGCTTGAGCCTGCTCTGAGAGCTCTGTTCTCATGAGCAGCAAGCATGGCTGCGCTGACTGCTTGTCCCTGCTGCAGGAGTCGGCCTGCATGAAGGCACTGGCAGCAGTCAGCATGTGGGACCTGTGCATGGAGAAAGGCAACGGGGACCTGGATCAGTTCCAGAAAGTGAACCGACTCATCAGCGACCAGCTGTTCTCCAACTTTGTGAGTAAGCCTGTGTCTTTGTGTGCTGCAGGCACCCCCTGGGGCCCCCCAGCCCATGATTGGCTGCACAAGTGACACAGCCTGGGAGAGGTGCAAGCACCCCTACTCATCTCTTGCCTCCTGAAAGCTTTGGTGGCTGTGGGTTTTGGTTGTGCCTTGAGCATATCTGTTAGGTACGCATTTGTCTTCAGCCGTACCTGAAGTGTTACAACCTTCAGGTCCTTCCTGTAGTATTTTCTATGCTGGCACATGTCTGTAGGATACTGAATGTAATAGATGTTGGAAAGGACCTTTGGAGCTCTGGTGGGATGCTATCAGGAATATGGACGCTATGCTGTTGTGGAGAAGTTGCATACCAGAGGGTGGGCTGCTGGTGTTCTCAAGCTTGACAGAAGAGAGCACCTAATCTCATTTTCTCCCTGCATCTCTACCCATCAGAAAGAGCGGACAGAGCGGCTGGTGAGCTCACCCCTGAACCAGCTGCTGAGCATGTTTGTAGGGCCCCACAAGCTGGTGCAAAAACGCTTCGACAAGCTCCTCGACTTCCACAACTGCACAGAGCGAGCGGAGAAGCTGAAGGACAAGCGAACACTGGAGGAGCTGCAGTCAGCCCGCAACAACTACGAGGCCCTCAATGCCCAGCTGCTGGATGAGCTGCCCAAGTTTTTGTGCTTTGCCAAGGAGCTGTTCGCCAGCTGTGTGCGGGGCTATGCTGAGGCACACTGTGACTTCGTGCGCCTGGCCCTGGAGGAGCTGAGACCTCTGCTGTCGGTGGGTTCCTGGATCACAGCCAGCACTCCAGTCTCAGTGCAGTGCTGATGTCTGCACAGGGTTTGTCTGGCGGGGCACTAACGTGATAGCTACCTTCACCAGCAGCTTTCACCTAACTGTTCTGGTCCTGCTCTGGTTCCAGTTGCTGAAGGCGTCTGGCCGGGAGGGGAACCTCATTGCCATCTTCCAGGAGGAGCACAGTCGAGTCCTTCAGCAGCTCCAGGCCTTCACCTTCTTCCCAGAGTCACAGGCAGTTCCCAGGAAGCCTTTTGAGAGAAAGACCATGGAGCGTCAGTCTGCCCGGCGGCAGCCACTCGGTGCCTTGGTGAGTCACACGTGTACCTCATGTCAGGGCTCACTGGCAGCCTGGAACGACCACTCACACTTGCCTTGTTCCTCTGCAGCCCAGCTACATCCTGCAGTCAGATGACATCCGAACAGCCCTCCTGGCCCGCTATCCCCCTGACAGTCTCTTCCAGGCAGATCGCAATTTCAATGCTGCCCAAGACCTGGATGTCTCACTGCTGGAAGGAGACATTGTGGGAGTCATCAAGAAGAAGGACCCTATGGGCAGCCAGAATCGCTGGCTCATAGACAATGGGGGTAGGTGGCTGCTCTCTGCCCTTGGTGCTTGCTGCATCTCTCTGGTTCTCCTGATCTTTGATCTGAGTTCCTTTCCTCTCCCTCTGTGCAGTGACCAAAGGCTTCGTGTACAGCTCCTTTCTGAAGCCCTACAACCCGCGCCGCAGCCAGTCAGATGCATCAGTGGGCAGCCACTCTTCCAACGAGTCTGAGCACAGCAGCTCTTCTCCCCACAGCAGCACCACGCTGACCTTCAGCCCCAGCAGGGCGGCTGTGGCCTTCACGCATAAACCTCCCCAGGACTCTGCCTCACTGGGAGAGCTGTGCCACTCTCCACAATCTGCCTTGGAGATGGACTCACCAAGCTCTGGTGACAGGACAGCCCCACTGGAGGCCGGAGCAGTGACATCTCCACGCCACTACAGCCGACCTGAGCCAGGCTACAGCCCCAGCCCTCGCAATGGGCACCCCACGAAAGCTCATCTTAGGTCTGCATCCTTGGTGGAGGACAGAGACTCCGGGCTTGAGAGCAGCGAGTCAGAAGGCAACCAGGTGAGCCCTGAGGTAGTTGGAGGCTGGGGGCACAAGGGCTGAAACCCTCACTTGAGTGGAGGCCGAGTCATCCTCTGTAGGCATGACCAGGGAGAGAAGTGTGAGGTAGAGACTTCTCTGTCCTGATGAGATGTGCACAGAACAGGTCTGCAAATGGGGGTGGACAGATAGGGACAGCTCTGGCAGAGGCTGGGCTGGATCTACTGCTCTTTAGGGCCACAAGTCAAAACTCTGCACTCTGTCTTGGTTTTCGGCAAATCTCAGTGCACAACTGGTGCCATGCAGCATTGAGGCCATGCTGAGTGGCTGTCTGACTGACACTTCCCTTTGTCCAGCAGGTTTATTACGCTCTCTACACCTTCAAAGGTCGAAACACCAATGAGCTGAGTGTGTTGGCTAACCAGAGACTCAGGATCCTGCAGTTTGAAGACATCACAGGCAATCGGGAGTGGTGGCTGGCCGAGGCACACGGCAAGCAGGGCTACGTGCCCTCCAGCTACATCCGGAAGACAGAGTACACGTGAGGTGGGGTGTCAGGAGGCCCCACCCTGTGCCTTGTGCCTACCAGGACTGCCCGGGGGCCACGGCCTCCACTGCTTGCCCTAAGGGGCCGAGGCTGTGCCGTGGGAAAGAGGGAAGGTGGGCTGGCAGAGCAGGCACTTTGCCTAAGGGCAGGGGCCAGCTGCTGTCGCCCTGTGCTGTTTTATCCTCCAGCCAGGAGCAGAGTGGGGCTGTAACCCAGGGGGGAATGGCTCGACCAAGGCTGAGGAGCTACTCTGGATTTAAATTGTAGAAGACTATTGCTGAGGCCATCCTTAGCTGAAGTGTTAAAAACAGCCTGGAGCCTTGTGAACATGTTCTCGGTGCCTTAGCAGCGGCAGGTCCTGCCTGTCTGTGCAGGACCCCAGTTCGAGGATGTCTGTTCTGGCCAAAGGAAGCTGCTCTGAAGATTGCTGTGAGTAGTTCAGCTCCACAGTGAGCCCAGTCTTCAGGAGCAACCACAGCAGAGCCCCGATGGGTACTGTGCCCACGTGCTTGGTCTCCTGCAGCTGGGGCCTCTCTAAGCTCTGCTGCTAGCAGCAGCCATTAGGCGCTTGCCTCTCAGACCAGCTGTAGGCTCTGAACACCATCTTGCCTTGCCCCATACTGTCTCCAGTGTCCAGAACCCGCTCTTTGTTCTGGCGTGCCCACACTGCTCCTCTGGGGCAAGACAAAAGGCAAAGCACCGGCTGTCCTGCAGCCTCATTTTTTGTGGGCTCTGACCAGGAGTGCCTTACACGTGCATGCTGCAGGGCACTGGAGCTTGTGCTTATGTTCTGGGAGGGATGCTGTGCCCTTTGTGGGGGTGCTGTGTCTTATGTGCTGCTGCCATGACCTGAAGGAAGGAAGCTCCTTTCTCCTTGGGGCAGTGTTTGTGTCCCCTGTACTGCTGCTCCATAAATAAAGATTTGCCCTTGTGTATAGGAAGTACCTGTGCAAGTGCCGGGACAGAGATGGGGAATGTTTGGTGTGTGCCTGGCTTGGTGTGTGAGGAGGCTGAGGGCAAAGCTCACAGTCTTCATGTGGACCCTGCAGGGCCATTTAGATTTCAGTGAGGTCCTCATTAAGATCAGAGTCATAGAATGGTTTGGGTTGGAAAGGACTCTCTCTAGACCAAGAGAGCTTGCACTGCCCTCTCTGGCTGCTGTGTTACATGACAGAGCTGGGGCTGTGCGTGGCTTGCATCCCTCCTGCCACCAGCCAAGGGGAAGGGGTTTGCTCTGCTCTGTCCATGCAAGTACACAGTGTGCACATAGTCTGCGTCAGTGCTGCAGTTCTTGCCTTGATGCCCAAGAACAAAGGGTCAAGAGTTCGGGAGTGGTAACCACTGTGTTTTGTGTGTGTGCGCATGTGTTGGTGCATCACGCATATGTGCCCACGCTTCTGCGGCTTGTCTGCACCACTGTCAGGTTTGTGGTGTGCCCCAGTAGCGCTTACAGTAGCCTCAGGGACTGCCTCGTTCATTTGCACTGCAATCAAGGGGAGCTGTAGCCACTGAGAAGATTCCTCCACCTCTGCTGCCAGAAGGTTCGTGGCTGGGGCAGAGGCCTGGGTCCATCTGTACCACTTGATTTGGACCTTCCCCAACATTTATTTGCATAACCTCTGTACCACCTTCCTCCAAACGCGGGCCAGGCTTAAAGCTGAACCGAGGCTTATTTAGCATGCCTTAAAATCAGACTTTTAGTGGGAAGAGTAGAAACAGTTACAAGAGGTAAATAAATTATAACATTCACTCAGATTATACTGCAGATTTCATTCAGTAGTACTACAGCATCTCTCAGCTAGGTTCCCCTGGCATAAAAAAGTACAAAAACTTGGACCCCTGGGGGGTCCATGGTCTCCCTGCCTGACATAACTTTCTTATCCATAAGTTATGCAGCTCCAGGCCCTCATGGGCACAGCTGGCAGGGCACAGTAGCAGGTCACAGCTCAAGTCCAATCTTCTGTCCCTGCCAGCCAGAGAAGTCAGTCTCTCCACTTCGCAGCTGTAGAGACAAAGTCCTGGGCAGTCCAGCTGCAGGGAGATCCAGGTGCCGGGTTGGTGAGTCCCAGCAGGAGGGAGCTGCTCCACTCCACCTACAGCGTGGTGGTTTCTGTGTTTGTGATGCCGGCGTCCTTTGCCATTGCAGAGAAGACGCCCTGCTTCTGAAGCAGCTTCTCGGGGCTGTCGTATTCCACAATCTTCCCTGCATGCATCACCATCACCCTGGCAGTGGGCAATGAGAACACCTGAGCTCCAGCAATCTGAGCTGATAGTGCTGCTGGCACCAGCACTACAGCCCCACCAACACATGTTCCTTCTACAACCATGCTAGGCAGTTCACCTCTCAGTAAGCATACAGCTCTCATCTCTATGCTGGATGGTGAAATGTATTTGGCGTCAGCAACCCCTCTGTGCCCTGCTGCTGTAGAGGGTCCCAAAAACATTACTCTCCACAAAGGCATAACTAATGCCCGGCCATTTTTCCCCTCCTCTGTTCCACACTCCCAGAAGCTGTACATTGCTGTCCTGGGCATTCCAACCACCCCTGCCTCTCTGGCTGCATCCTTCCATCCGCTACTAGCCACCTCTCCCTACCCCAAGAGCCCTGAGCCCCGTTCCTGTGCCCTATGGTACCTGTTGCTGTCCATGATGGTGTGGAGGCGGTGGGCGATGGTCAGGACAGTGCAGTCAGCAAACGCGCTCCGGATTGTTGTTTGGATTAAGTGATCAGTTTCCAGATCCACGGCTGCTGTTGCTTCGTCCAGGATGAGGATCTTGGCTTTGCGGAGAAGGGCCCGGGCCAGACACACAAGCTGCCTCTGCCCAACGCTGGGAGGAGGTGGGGGATGTGAGTTACCAGGTAAACAGAGGGTGCCTGTCTCAGCCCCCTACCCCACCACAGCCCCCTCCTAGGCCCAGGAGAAGAGCTGGGAGCGGGGCGTGCTTCAGTTCCTTTGATTACCTCAGGTTCTCCCCTCCCTCGCTCACGATGTGTTGCAGCCTCTCAGGAAGTTCTTGCACATATGTCTTCAGGTGAGCTAGCTCGAGGGCCTTCCACACCTCCTCATCAGTGTACTGGTCGAAGGGGTCCAGGTTCATCCGCAGGGTGCCGGTGAAGAGCACAGGGTCCTGCCAGGGACACCACAGTGTTTGCCCCCACCGTGGCCATTCAGCTGGGCTGAATGCTCACCCTGCTGCCTGCCCCTGGGCAGGAGGTAGTGCTGATGGAGGACCTGCAGCACCTAGGGAGGTGCTAAGGGCCATGGGAGGCCTGGGGCAGAGCTGTGCAGCAGTGGGCTGTAGAGAAGCCGGAGTCGACTCACCTGGGGGATGATGGTGAGGTTCTGGCGCAGGTCGTGCAAGCCAATGGTTGCTATGTCCAACCCATCAATGATGATCTTTCCCCCAGCAGCCTCCAGCACACGGAAGAGGCAGTTGGTGAGGGAGGACTTTCCAGCCCCGGTCCGGCCCACAACCCCAACCTGTGGAAGCAGATGTTTAGACCAGCTAACAGGGCTGAAAATAGCAGAGCAGGTGCTCTCATCTTCTGGAGAAGGCTCCTGGTGGGCCTTCTCCAGGCCACAAAGAGCACAGACCCAACAATAACACAGGATTGTTAGGGAAAGGGTGCAGTGCGGGCAGAGAGGTCCTCACCTTCTCAGTACTCCCAATATTGCAGGTGATCCCCTGAAGAACCAGTTCCAGTTCAGGTCGGTACCGAACTTTGTAATCCACGAAGTCAATCTCACCTTTGCTGGGCCAGCCGTGGGGTGGGCGCTTTTCTGTCACCCATGGAGCCTGGGGGCACAGGAGGGTTAGGGGGCTGCACCGAGCTTTGCAGCAGGTGTTGGCCCACACCCTGCTCTCCTCACCTCTCTCTTGACCTTTGTGTACTCGTGCACCCGCTCCACAGCCACAATATTTGTCTCCAGCTCCGAAGACACCCGCACCAGCCAGTTCAGCGTCTGGGTCACCTGCATGGCAGGGCAACAGAGCTCAGTGGGACCCGGGAACAACCACCTCCTGTTCAGAGTTCATCAGGAACATGCTCCTCCCCACAGCAGCAAGCGTCCCTGTTACGCATGGATGCGTGCTCCCCTGGCTTCAATCCCCAGGTGATCACCCTCTCCAACAGACACTCCAGCTAATCTGCTCCCCGCACATTGCAGGTAAATGTGGGGCAGCATCATGCAGCCAGCCCAGAGCCATCAGCCCAAAAACCTAACAGAAGAAACTTTGACTGACTCACATTGAGGGCAGAGGAGATGGAGAGACCCACAATGCCGCCCTCCAAAGAGTGTTTTGAAATCACAGCCAGAAGCGCAGAGAAGAAGACCACCAGGCTCCCAACAAACTCCAGGCGGATGGCCAGCCACCTGCACCGGGAGAGCACGGCCCCAGCACAGGGCCAACCAGTGAGACCAGCATCCCACCAGTGCTGAGCTCAGCACCATACACCAGCACCAGGCAGTGCCCCCATCACACTCCCACCTGTCCTGGAGCATCGGCATCTTCCCAGGACCCACCCTTGACAACACAGCTCACCCTGCCCAGGCTCTGGATATTTCATAGGAGCTTTCAAAATCACCCTTAAAAGTGCTCCTTCCACAGATGGTGGCCCTATCCTAAGCTCTCCCAATTCCTATACAGACCCTCAGAACACGTCCTGATCAAGCTGTAGGTGTCCCTGTTCATTGCAGAGGAGTTGGACTAGATGACTTTAAAGGGTCCCTTCCAACTCAAACGATTCTATGATTATGAAGGAGGACTTCAGCATCTCCAGAACCTCCTCCAAGGCCAGAAGTCCCTGGATGCGGAGTGCTGTGGCATAAGGAGCAAACTCACCTATTTGAGACTATCCAGGAGTAAACACTTTTCTGGTTGATGTCCATCGTCTTCTCATTTTGCTGCAGGAACCGCTGTTGGTGTCCATAGGCTCGGATGACGGAAAGGCCTGACACGGTCTCACCAAAGTGGGAGTAGATGGGAGACCTGGTGACAGAATCCAGGCGCCGCAGCTGGCGTGATGTGGAGATGTAGAAGTGCTGAAATGAGGGGACAGCTCGGTTACTAACACAGAGCCCAGCAGTGACAGTGACACTGCTCCAGGCAGGCCAGGAGCTGCTCTCAGGCCCCAGCTACTCACCAGCACAAAGTAGTAGAAGATGCCCAAGGGAACAATAACAATAGTGAAGAATGGGGTGGCCAAGGCTATCATGAGCAATGTGCTAATGATACCCATGAAACAGTTGAGCCAGCTGCGGAAGGACATGGGGATGGTCTCGTCTACTGTGAAGATGTCCTGCGGTGTAGAAAGAAGCAGGGAGAAGCAGTCAGTGACCACACAGAGAGGAAGAACCCCAGAGGCTCCACACATACAGGATTCCTATGCTCCCATACTTTAACACAGTGCAAAAAAATATTGGATCAAACTGTATCGATGTAAAAGTCACAGCCTCATTTAGGGCCACAGCTCCTAGCTTGGGAACAGCTGAATTAATGGAGAAGTTTTCAATAAGAAAACTTTACAAAGTCATTTACATTGACTGTATATTTTTGTTGGCCCTCTCATTGTTCCAGGACAACTCATTACAAAACATGACCTCTGGGCTCCTCTTCAGTTTTTCTACATCCCTCTTGGCCAGGTGGCCCCAAAACAGAACTCGGCATCCAGCTGTGGTCTCCCTTGCACTGAGCAGAGGAGATATCCTGTAATTTGCTGGCCACTCTCCTTGTATATATAGCCCACGATGCAGTTAACCTCACATTGAGCACGCATCCACCATACCCTTGTGCTCCACAGAACATGGCACCACTCAACACCCTCCAGACCTGCCAGAGCACCTTCTCCATGTGGGGGCTGTTCTCCTACCTTGGCAAACCTGTTCACAATGCGGCCAGTGGGGGTCGTGTCAAAAAAGCTCATGGGAACACGCAGGATGTTACTGAGAAGCTGCTCATGCAGGATCCGGGAGGCCCGCATGGCACCATGAGCAGACAGGATGGTTGCAAGGAGCAGGAAGAGAGCTGCAAGGAGAGCACAGAGCAGTCAACCCCAGCTCACGTGTGCCACTGGCCCCATGCAGTCATGGGACGCATGCAACAGTGAAGTTGTGCAGTGTCCCGCAGTGACATCCTGTGTCCCACCTCCTTGCCATGCTCCAGTAACTGCATCCCACCAGCCTTATCCCTGCTGGACCACATCACTGAGTGAGCAGCACTGTGTGTCCCCACACTCACCCTGTGAAACTCCCAGTGCCCCGAAGACGCCGATCCGCAGGTCTCGCTGCTGCACAGGGTAGGTCTGGTTCTGGTAGCGCTCTGCATCGTCGGTCCAGGCGCTGAGCCACAGGCTGGACCCCACATAGGCGACGTACTGTGCCACATAGCCCATGGCAACCCAGAAGGAAAAGCCCAAACCAACAGCACGCAGGTACCTCAGGTACATGGAGAACTTCACCTGTGGAACAGTTCAGCCTATCATCACTGCCCAGCAAATCACAGCCAGTGACACCCAATACAACCTTGGACTTGCTGCCCTCAGTCCTCCCTCCACCACACTGCACTGTCAGGGACCTTGGCCACCAGCTCCATGCAGTACTGTGTCCTTCAGTGTCTCCTGGCTGCAATGGGGCCGCAGGAAGCTGGCACTGGCTTCTCTTGGCAAGAGTCAAGGTCAGTACAGTGCCCCTCTGCCGCCTCCTCCATCCTCACCTTGCCAGTTTCAACAGCTTCCTTCTCAATCAGCTTCTGGCCCTTTATCTTCTTGACAGGCTCCTCCTGGGCCTTCTTCACAGAAGTGGTACTCTGCATACTGATGCTGCAGGGAGGTGATGGGCACCATTAGTCACAGGGTGCTGCTCTGGAGGTCCTGCTCTGGGGGTGCATCCCCACACTGCACTGGGACATCAGTGCTGGAGCCCTCTGAGATGAGTGTCCCAACACGGGCAGCTTTGAGCAAGCTTTGTGGAAGACCACAAGGTCACAGCAAAGCAAGTAAAAGCAAGATCAGATGTTCCTGACCCAGTGTAACTAGGGTTAGAAGCACGAAGGGAAGTTCCCAGCCCCTTCTCTGCAGGAATCTCCCCAGCGAAGCCCCCTGGTCTCCTAAAGAGCAATGCAGGAAGCAGGGGAGAGAGTGGAGAGCTCTGGCTGAGTCCCCACCTGCGGTTGAACTCCTTGCGATGGATGCTTGCCTCTCGCTTCAGTGTCATGGTCACCACATCATCAGGCCCTTCCTCCACGCAAGGCTCCATACCTTCATCCCCCTGCTCTTCAGCTCCATCTAAATCAACAGCTACAGACATGGGAATGAGGGACAGACCAACTAATAGGGTCTTGGAGCTTTCAGAACCTCAAGACACATGCATGTCTCCTATTCCCAGTAGCATTCCCAGTACCTGCAGTAGTTTTCTCTGCAGCATCCTCCTCCTGGCTGCCATACGAGTTCAGGAACTGGGCGAAGTCCCCCCTGTTTGCAAGCAGGGTGCTGTAGGAACCATGTTCAGACACCGCTCCTGCCACCAGCACCACGATGTTATCAACCTGGGGCAGGAAACTGATACTGTGTGTCACCAAGATCCGTGTCTGCAATAAAATGGCACTGTGGTCGGAGGGTGGTAAAATCAGAACACCCCTTGCACCCCAAGCCTTAGGCTGACCTCTATTTGAGGACTTCTCTGCTGGCCATCCATCACCACCTGGCCATGGGGATACAGGGCACCCTTCCCTTCTTCACACCCCCCTAGGACTCTCCTGCCTATCCAAAAGCCACAGGATCCCTTCTCTATCCCAAGCAAGCACCTTCCTGGGAGTATGGGCAGCACAGTGCCAGAGACATTCCTGCCTGGCCGTGTCCCAGGAAGGAGGGCACAGGTGCTCACCTTGTTTTGCAGCAGCCCTTTAGGTCCCAGCACATGCTCGAAGAGGTGCTTGCCAACGTGCGCATCCACAGCAGAGAGAGGGTCATCCAGGATGTAGATGTCAGCATCGTTGTACACTGCCCGGGCCAGGCTGACCCGCTGCTTTTGGCCCCCGCTCAGGTTAATGCCCTGAAAGGGAAGAAACCTCCATGAGCCTCAGACTGCCCCAGGGTGATAGCCCTTCCCTCTGTCACATGTGTTCACCACATGTTTGCTCATCCCCATTGCACAGTGCTGATACCTTCTCTCCTATCTCTGTCTGGTCGCCCGCAGGTAGTAGTTCCAGGTCTGGAAGGAGAGCGCAGGCCTTGATGACCTTCTGATACCTAGCTTCATCCAGCTCTGACCCAAAAAGGATATTGTCTTTCAGTGTGGCATTCTGGATCCAGGCTTGCTGGGGGACATAGGCCAGGGAGCCCTGGGAGAGAAATACAAGAACAGGGTGATCACCAGAGCATCAGCCTAAACATGGCCACCTCCTGCCTCTTGGGATCACTCTGGTCCCTCACCTGGGGGCCACATGGTCACCTAGTGCCTGCCCCGCTGTCTATTTGTGAGCCCCACAGCCCCTTGCACCAGCCATCCCCTCGCACCTGGATGTTGATGTGTCCTTTGATATTCTCCATCTCCCCTAGCATGGCTGACACCAGCGAAGACTTCCCTGAGCCCACAGCCCCAACCACAGCCACCAGGCTCCCAGGTTTGATGTCCAGGGTGACACTGCAAGACAGGAGAGCCAAGTGAGCAGCACTTCTCCGTGGGCTCCTGCATAGGACCCACACAGAGTGGAGCATTGCTGGGGGTTCACCTTGAGTGGCACTGTAAAGAGGCAGCTGCCTTGCCCAACTAAAAGCTTAGAGGGAGAGGGACCCATCAGGCCCCATGTGGCACACAGCACTTACTCTCTTATCACGGCGTTCCCATCCTGCTCCCAAGTAAACGTGGCCTCTGAGAAGCGCACAGCACTGCCTATCAGCAAAGAGATGCACCTCAGGGCTGAGGAAGAGCAAGCTGGCCTCACGCATTGGGATTGGGTTGGGGATCCCAACCCGACCAGCCTGCACCACCCCCAAAACCTTCCACACAGCCCTTCACCTGGTTCTGCTCAGCTCCTGCCTGCACAGATCCACCTCTGAAATGCCCCATGGCCCCCAGCTCATTGTGCTCTGCCTGCTGCTCGACAGGGCAAGGTCAGGCTGGCCTGCGACCCACAGGGACTAACCCAGAGCTTTACCTACCTGGGATCAAGTCATGGTGGATAGCTGAGGTGTCCAGATCCTCTCCGCCCAGGTACCGCTCCAGCCTCTCCTTTGAGACGTTAGTCTGCCGTGGCAGAAAGAGGATGGCATGGGACACAGCTGGGCACCTAAGTAGAGCATTCCATACACAGCCCCCAACCAAGTATCATTCCCCATCTCTGAGCCCTAAGCCTGTGTCGCACAGGCAAGTCCCATCTCACCCCACTGCCAGCAGAGCCCTGTGCACTGATCCCTGGGCCCAGGGCCATCACACATCTGAGCCCCATGTGCTGGCTCAGACAGAGGTATCAGGTGATCCCACTGAGGGCTGACCTGCACCAAGGAAGAGAGAACCAAGGGCAGCATGGCCATGGGAAAGCGCAGCACATTGAAAAGGGAGATGGAGGTAAAGGCTTTCTGTGCATCCAGGACGTTGTTCTCATCCACCAGTACATAGACAGCAAAGCTGGCCAAGGAGACCTGGGACAGAGAAAGCCACCATTAGTGTGGTTGTGTGCAGCCCAGCCCATTTGCTTCCCTTCGCTTCACACCACCTGAGGTTCCCCATCCCATCCCATCCCATCCCATCCCATCCCATCCCATCCCAGCACAACCCCAGCTCTCAGGAAGGTGAAGCTCTCCCCAGCCTGCTGGCACTCACCAGGAAGGGGGCACATGTGAACACAAAGATAGAGACTGACTGTAGGTAAGAGAACTTCAGCAAGTCCTTCAGCTCACATGCCCGAATCTCATTGATTCGCTTCTCAAATGAGGGCTCCCAGGCAAAAAGCTTCAGGATCTGTGAGGTAACCAGAGTGAGCCGGTGCTGGCCTCAATGGAATGCCCACCTTTCAGGGGGTACACACTCCACTGCTCACCTTGATTCCATTGAGGACTTCACCCATTATTTTCATGCGCTCATCCTTGTTCTTCATGTTCCTCACCTACAAACAGAGAGCCAGAGGTCACGGCTACATCTCAACCAGACAGAGCTCACCCTTGGGAATACACCTGGGCCACCCTAGGGAAGAGAAGGGAGAGCTCCAGAACCCAGGGAAGACATTTTGTGAGTCTGGATGATCACCCCAGCCCAAGACAGATGAACTTCTCAGTCTGGGAAAGATCTTAAAAATAACAAGGAATGCTAGGGGAGCAAGGAGAACAACAACAGGGAGAACCTTTCTCCCATCACTGACCTGTATGACTTTGGACTTGTTGACCAGGAATCCATTTATGGGGATGAGCAGCACCATGACTGCAAGGCCAGCCAGGACAGAAGGGCCCAGCTCTCCCCAGAGGAAGACGATAGACAGGATAATTTGGAGGGGTGATGACCAGAGCTGGTGAACAAAGTTGGCCATGTCCATGAATCTCTGGGCATCAGCTGACATCAGGTTCACAGTCTCTCCCACTGTAGACTCTTTCCGAGTGGCACTGGACATGGTGAGCGCCTGGAGAGAGAAATCATTGTCAGTGCAAACCTTATGGGAGCAGCATGGCACTGAGCTGGGAACAAGCAGGCCAGGCTGAAACTGCTCCTCAGACCCTGGTAGCTATCAAATGTGCCATTTGCCTCAGGCTGATGGGCAAGAGATGCTGGAATTCCCAGCCCAGTTGGGACAAAGCCAGCTGGGGGTGGTGACAGAGCCATACCAACCTTCTTGTAGATGGCAGCAATGAGGCTGGCACGCACGTTTGTGCCAAGCTGGAAGCACAGGTTGAAGTACTGCTGCAGGCAGAGGGACTGGAGCACTGCGGTCAGGAAGAGCAGGATGCTGTACAGGTACCCCTGCCAGGCAAAGGCCTCTGCGTCTGACACAAAGGCGATCAGCAGCCTGAGGGGCAGAGAGGGCATGAGCCACCCACCCATGCAGACAGACTCAACAGGGTGCTCCAAACCAACACAGGGAGTTGGATGCTGAGCACGCAGGGAAGTGGTGGGGCTGGGGGCAAGGCCAGGACTGGGCAGGGAGGTGTGACTCACTTCAGCAGCTGGGGGCTGACAAACACGAGTCCATCATGTACCAGTTTGAAAGCCACCGACAGCACGAGGTTCGGCAAGAAGGTCTTAAAGAGGGCTTTCATCAGCCACTTCTTGGGGTAATCCTTGTGAGAGGAGTCCCCTTTACCTCCCTTCTTCTTTTTCTTCTTCGGCTGCTTCTCCTCCTAGAGGGAAGCCCACACAGAAGTAAATGAGCGGGTCCTAAGGCTTTTGGCACCTGGAAGGATGCTTCCAGGGCAGCTACACAGCCCCCAGATCAGATGTCCTGAATGAAGCCTTGGCTTTAATTCCTGTCACATTATCTATCCATATATATTATGGATAAATTACAGAAAAATTGCTTCTAAGAGTGGTGATGCATTGGCACAGGCTGCCCAAGGAGGTGGTGGAGTCACGATTTCTAGAAGTGTTCAAGAAATGTAGAGATGTGGCACATGTCAAGGGACATGGTTAGTGGGCAAGGTGGGGGTGGGTTGATGGTTGGACTGGATGATCTTAGCTGTTTCTTCCAACCTTAATGATTCTATGATTCTCTCTCTCAGAGTGATTTTCACTCAGACCTGGGAGATACCTGGGGCAGGGAAACACAGAGACAAGGGAGCTGCTTGTATAGCAGCCTTGAGGGTGGTTCCTGTTCTTCTGCAGGGCATAAAGATGGAGACTTTCTTGGTCTCTCAAAAAATAGGGATCTGTTGAGGATGGGAAAGACCTTGCCATGGGTTTCCCCATCCTTTCCCATGGCCCTGAAGAATCAAAGTTGGGAAACTCAGCACTGGGGACTGCAGGGAGATGAGGTGACCCTGCTCAACGAGGCTGGGCTTGGATCTCTGCGTCTCATGCTAGGCCACACATGGGAAGGGATTTACCAGCACCAGGACGTCCTGGCTCTGGGCCTTGCTCATCCCATTCATGTGCTCTGTGTCACATTCCCGGCGTCTTTTCTTGCGTTTCCGTTTCTCCAATTCTGCTTGGGCCTTCTTCACTGCAGTCTTCATGTTCTTCTCAAAAGTAGCATATATAGTCCGTGTCCTGTCTTTATCTTTCAATTCCCAGACATCTTCAATTTCCAAGGGCTTCCGATGGCCCTTGTAAACAATCCTGTGGGGCAGAGAGATCTCCCCTTAGCAAGTCTCCAACACTGTGTCTGCAGGAGGGTCCCTACTGCAAATGCAGAGCTTTCAGAGTCTGGTCCTGACAGAGGGAGAGCTACAAACCCAGCTCCCTGCAGCTCAGTCCCTGATCTGTGTTCACAGCCTGGTGTGGCTGAAGCTCCCATGCAACTTCCATGCCACATGGCAGAGCCATAACAGATCACTGCTACCTGCAGGCTGGGCCCAATGTACCAGGTACCAGTGCACAGCAAGGTGGGAACTGCCCGAGCTCAGGCTGCACAGACTGCACCAACTACAGTGCTTCTCCTGGCCAGCTCTTGGATGGTGCCCCGGACCCTGATCTAGTGGGTGGCAACCAGCCCACAGCAGGGAGTTGGAACTGGGTGGGCTTTATGGTCCCTTCCAACCCAACCATTCTGCAATTATGGCCTCAAGTTGCGCCAGGGTAGATTTAGGCTGGACATTAGAAAACACTACTTTTCAGAAAGAGTGGTCAGGCGCTGGAATGGGCTGCCCAGGGAGGTGGTTGAGTCACCGTCCCTGAAGGTGTTCAAGAAACATTTAGATATAGCATTGAGTGACATGGTTTAGTGGGGTTATTGGTGGTAGGTGGATGGTTGGACTGGATGATCTTGTAGGTCTTTTCCAATCTAGCTAATTCTATGATTCTATGATTCTCTGCTATGATTCTGTGGCTCATAGCAGCCTGTGCAGCTCAGCCCTGAGGCCTCCCTGCATTTCACCTCCCAGACCTCCCCGTAGCCCTGCTCACCTGCTGTACCACTCGAAGGTGACAGAGCTCAGGATGGAGGCTGTCACTTCTGGGTTCTAGAGTGCAAAGGAAAGAGAAGTGAGTACCGAAGCATTGCAGGTGCTGAGATGGCACTGACAAGAACTGACCAGCACCAGGCTGCAGCCTCCAGCTCTCCCATACCTTCCCGGTGCCTTCACCCACCCCTACATGCACTTCGTACCTTCTCTGCAATTTCCTTTGCTTCTGGGGAGATATCTGAGAAGCCCGAGACAAGAAAGAGCAGCAGCTGGAGCCCATAGGAGATGAAGAAGAGGACAAACCGTGGCACATCCGAGATGGGGTCCTGCGGGAATGTGGAGCCCAGGGTGACTGCTGGGGCTTGTCTCAAGGCCACCCGGCCCTCAGAGACAGCATCCAAATAAGGCCAGGCCCGACAGAGCAGTTGCAGAACTCTGTGTCCTGTCTCAGCTTCCCTTCACCACCCCTCTCTCCTTCTCCCTGCCCTCCTCCCAGAAGTCCATAAGGGGATAAATTACTCCTGGTTTGCTCATGCTTCCTCAAAGGGAGAGGGTGAATTTAAAGTGCTATTCCTCTTCCAGTTCCCAAGGTCCTTAGGGCAGCTGGGACCTCAGTGATACCACTGAGAGCTTGTCAAGAGGTGAGGTCCATAAGGGACTCGATGATCCTTATGGGTCCTTTTCAACTCGGGGTATTCTATGATTCTGTTACTTTCTTTGGAGACAGAACAATGCCGTGGGGAAACACACAGCTTCCAGCCAGACCCAACCTGCAGCGCTCTCCGGACAAGGGACTGGAACGGCAGGATCCCAAAGAGCAGCGACAAGATCCAGAAGCAGAACAGTACCACTGAGTCTCTGCACAAGCAGAAGCGCCGCGCATCATGGATCAGCAGGACCAGGAGCTAGGAGAAGGAACATCACTGAGAAGGGCAGCACCAGGACCAGCTCTGCCCTTCAAACACGCCTTTGGGTATGTGTCCACTCTGTGGCACTTTGCCAGTCCTATAGGAGTTTCAGAGTTTGTTGCACAGGGCAAAGGTTTACTTCAGGGAGACATCAGATCAAAATGCTCATCGGAAAAACAAGGTCTGAAGGCACCCTGGCATTATGCTTTAGCTGCTCTCACCCGAGGTTCTTGGCCACGCTGTGAGGAGTGGGCATAAAGCAAAGCCCTGGCTCCCAAACATCACCCCCAAGCCTGGCATTACATAGGTCAGAG
Organism: Numida meleagris; assembly: GCF_002078875.1. Classification (NCBI taxonomy): domain Eukaryota; kingdom Metazoa; phylum Chordata; class Aves; order Galliformes; family Numididae; genus Numida; species Numida meleagris. The sequence continues at coordinate 13,627,493 of NC_034413.1, read as the reverse complement.
ACCCATGGTTAACAATTTCTTCTAAACTTTGCACATGAATCCAACAGATAAAATAGTAATCATTAGCGAATCATTATGTTTGCTTCTGAATGTAGCTCCAAAGTTTTATGGCTTTATTAAGACTCTTAGATTGGCTGATAACTTCTACAACATCTCTGCTACTCCTGAGCACGTGTTCCACTCCGCACACGGTCCCTGTGCCCTTAGTTTTCCAGAGGACAAATCTCATAAATCTTCATTCACAAATCCGATTTTCAATCACAGATCTCCTCTGCCTCAGAATTCTACGGCACTTCTCAGCTCTTCCCACAGAATTCCCACAAATACTCAGAGCTGCTCCGTCCCCATTTCCCAGGCTGCTCCCCTGCAGATGCAGCCTCCCCCCATCCCTGTGCTATGAAAGCTTTCTGCAGCCCAGCTCTGCCATCTCATGCCATCTCTTTGGTGACACTCAGCACGTTGTCCCGCTGGTCCTTACCCAGGTGACGATGTACAGGCTGGGGTTAGTGTACAGGACAGCTGGCAGGGAGTCCTGCCCTGTGCCCTCTATAATTGCCAAGACCAACTCTGCCACGGCTGTCAGCAACAGCAAGGTAGCCAGCACCTGTGTGGAGAGGAGAGCAGCTGTGAGGAGAGACCCAGCCCACTGTGTGCACTGCAAACCACTGGGAGACAATGCAATTGGATATAAAAGCACTAAGCCCTGTAGATCATCACACCCTTCCCAACCCAAATCTGGTGCAAAGAGCTTTCTTGTGCCCTTTCACAGGAGCACTGCCATTATTTTAACCTTGGGGCACACAAGCACACAATATCAGAGGCTGCAGTGCGCACACCTAAGACCTCCCTCCCAGAGCATCCCAGCCCTATGGTGCCCTCTGTCCCAGCTATGTGTCATCATGGGCCTCCTTCTGAGTTTTCCATCACAGTGCTCCTTCTCTCCTACACCTCTCATCTGCTCATTCTTCACCCAGCTCCAACTCAGAGGCTTTCTACTTACCACCACTCATCCCAGGCTGCTCCCACTGCCCTCTGTGCCCCCTCAGCCCCACTCTACCTGTTTGATGATGTAGAGTTTGGTCAGAGATGATTTCTTGGATTTGGATTTGCACATGGGCAGGAGCTGCCATGGAGCCAAAACCCAGAGGAAGCCGAGGGGGATCCAGACCAGCACCGTCTGCTGGAAGCACACCGGCAGGTCGGCATCTGGGCGAGCGAGGAACGAGTCATTCTGGGGACAAGGGAGGACAGTCAGGTCATAGAACCATAGAATCACAGAATAACCGGAGTGGGAAGGAATCCATAAGGATCACTGAGTCCAACTCCTGGCTCTGCAAAGGACCACCCAACAATCAGACCCTGCGTCTGAGAGCATCGTCCACACACCTTCTGAACTCTGGCAGCTTGGGGCTGCGACCGCTGCCTGGCGAGCCTGTTCCATGCCCACTGCCCTCTGGTGAAGAACCTTTTCCCAGCACCCAACCTGACCCTCCCCTGAAGTCACTCAGGATCGCTTGACCCTCACCTGGCTCACAGCACTAGCACTCCCAGAGCTCCTATCCCTCCTGTTTCCACCCCACTTGTCACCCACCCTCCTGACTTACTGCTCACCAAGTGCCCTACCCCAATGGGGCCAACACAGCCACTCACCCAGAAGACGGAGCCGCAGAACTCCTCCAGGGCTGCTGACATGGCTGGGGCAGGCAGAGCCAGCAGCTCCTTCTCTCACTCTGCTCAGCTGTGAGAGTCCTGGGTGGACGCTTGGGATAAAAGTCCCTACACACCTTTGGCTGGTGTTGGGATCAAATCCTGATGGCATACAGTTAATTGTTAACTTGGTGAGGTTGTGCAACTCTGAAACCAAAGCGGTGATCAAAAGGGCCTTGGAAAACCACATGGGTTCCAGGGAAGGGAAGAGAGGGAGGCTCAGGGAAGAGATGGAAGGGAAACTGCTGTCACAGTCACTGCACCATACAGCCACTGCTTGAGAATCACAGCCTTCATCAGTGTACACCGAGATAGGTGTATGGTCCCACAGAAGATGATCCATGTTGGTGCAGCACACCTTTCCTCTGCTGGGACCACTCCAGCAACCCCCAGTACCCGTGTGAGAGCCAGAGTGCCACACCTGGAGGGACACTGACCCTAAACCATCATCCTGCTACTTTGGGAGGTGGGGGTTGGAGGGGATGGGGCTATTCTAAAACAAACAGAATTTGCTTTGTCACATAGGATTTCAAGGAGCATTAGGTAAAAGGGGAGCGTGCACAGACCAGAAGGATTCTGCTGTTTCATTGTTCAGTGTTTGTAGCTCAGGAGTCAAGGGTAATACAATGAGTAATTGCTCAGGAACAAGCTCCGTGGCATCAATAGCAGAGTAAGGTCCAACGTCTAACCTGCTGGTTAATTATTATTGTCTTGTCTGATTAAATCCTCTTCTTTTTTGGTAAACAAAGCTATCCCTAGTGCTAGATCCTCCAGCCAGCACCAATAAACTGCTGAGGAGAGCAGCAATCTGATGCATTAGAAAAAAAATCACTGAATGGAGCGGCCACTCCCTCAGGTTCTTCTCCATCCAGAGTGCTGATGTAATTTGTGACGGAGCTATGAACACATTCCTGTTCTCACCTTGTGGTCCATACCATGGTGTTTCCCATCACCCCACCCCACAGCCCTGTCTTCCGAGCTAAGCAAAGCCTCACACATATTATACATAGGCTGCACCTAAATCCTACTTTTTTTTTTTTTTACCCTGCTTATTTTTGTACAGTAACTGAGATCCAGTCTTTCCAATTTCTCTTCACAAACGTGATCCTTAAAGGTGCCCTTGTCTCTACCAAGTTTCACTCTGTCCAGTAGCCTTGCTTATTAGGCTCACAAGGGGAGCACTTGCCCCAGTGACAGCTTCCTATTGAATACTTCATCCCCTCGCTCGCCTTTGTTTGCACTGCACATCACAGAGCCCATCATCTCCCAGTCTTTGGTCTCTAGTTGACCATCTAGAGATGAACAGCTTTCCTAAGCCAAGAACGTTCAAAACAAGCACATCCACTCTTCCTCTACCCTCAGGCTTGGGACACGCTCATCCTCCTAAAAACTCTTAAAGTCACCTTAGTATCCTTCAGCTCCTTCCACAAAACTTCTTCCGTTACAATATCCAGAAAATATTCACTGGGACCAAGCGAAATGAAGTACCCCTCATGCCCCCACAGGGTCTGGTCCAGGACAGAGACTTCCGCAAGACGACTGTTATGGTTTTGTGATTTTTTGTTGTCGGTATTCCACATCATTACATCATGTAAGGTACGGGCAGTTAAAGAGTTAATCCCCTGGTTACTGCAAACTACCTTTTTTGGTGTGGCCCTCTGAGGGGGAGGGGAGGCGGTGCACGCCCCAGGGGTCTTTGCGTTGGAAGGGAGGGGGTGAAGCCGTGTGGGAGACGTGGGGTCTGTTCCTTCCTGCCCGGCGGAGAAAGCACGTGGTCCTCCTGCAGTTTACTGTGTAAGATTTTCAGCCTGTAAACTCTCTAATTCTACTAGCCTCATTTTGATATATTTAGTGAAGTTGGTTGTTCCTCCTCAGATTGGTGCCGCTGTTTTGTTTTTTTTTTTCTTTTTCCCTCTTTCCCTTTGTCTTCCCAGGTTGCGGCTCCGCGGCTTCTCTGCCGCTTTAGCCACCGGTCCGCCCGGGGGCTGGCCCTTATCGCCGGCAATTTTTTTTCTTTCCTTCCTCTTTTTCTCCTGTTCCCCTTGTCACGGACGCAGACCCTTAGATAATACCGTGACAACAATGTACAGATTAGTCCAGTCCTCTTCATCTCCGAGAAGTTTGTTTTTCCACTTTCTTGTGGTGTAATGCCCTTTGAGGTCAAAAACCTTTTTAAAGCAAACAAAACTTTACACAAAAGAGCTATATACATGATGGAGGGCTGTGGCAGCATAATATTCACATTAATTAAGTTACAGATATCTTAATGATCATCATGACTCATGAAATCTTACAACATAAGCCATGAACTCCAGTGAACTGTAAGCAAAATCATTTCTACCAAGTTTGGATCCTTCCTACTGAGTGCACATCAGCCAGCACTGACCCCACACTATGCAGCCATACCCTTCCCAGCTCATATGTTCAGAATTACCATCTACGTTCCCAAGATGCGTTTTGAGAGACACTGATATCTCTGATGGATCCATGTGAAAAAGGGGATACGCTCTTGGACATGAAGCTCTGCAGTTATAGTCTTTAGCTATAGGTTTTCAACTATCTGAATCTGTTAAGGTAAAACCAAAACGAGCTTGATTCTGACTAGTCAGCAATAACCCCCCAGGCACTTTCCCCCTCACACACTGTCTGAAGGAGATGCCTTTGTGAACATGTGTTAGGAAAAGGACCTGGAAACTCCCTTAGAAAAAGTACCTTGGCTTCCCGAGGAATCTTACCATATGCCTTGCCCTTCCCTTAACCTCTCTCAGCTGTAGCCCAGGTTGGCTCACAACTAGCTCACCTCATTAGTCAGGTAGTAGAAGCTTCTTGGCATATGGGCTCTTCACCTCTACATATCTACAGCTTTGATGTGCTGCTCTTTATCTAGGAGTTGCTAGGTTTCTAATCCCCAGGTATCCTACTGGCTGACACGAGCAGACCTTGTCTTCCAACTGTGGCTAAGATATTTCCCTCCCTGGCACTTCGGATGTAATTGTTTTCTTTTGGTGTAGCAGGAACATGATTAATTCAGCTTTCCCTCCTCTGACCCTTACCTCTCTTCTGTTGCTCTCCCACTTGGCCCTCCTGACACATGAGTAGGGTTTGTGTTATGTTCTTAATGGAGTGCTTATCTGCTATTTGTTCTCAGGAAGTGTTCAGATCTCCTGTACACATTGCCTCATCTTACACTGCTGAACTAATGCAGACTTTTGCACTTGCACTACGTATCTGGAACTGATGCCAAAGCATACTGTACCAAACCATGCAAAATGGAGCACACAGTACCATCTGTAAAATAAATTCAAAACAAACAACAAAAAACAGTAAAAACAGTAAGGGGGAGCAGCTGCAGCATTTATTTGACGATCACATGCAGTGCTACACAATTAATTCTCCCATACTTGCTCAGCTCCCTTCCTCCCTAAATACTGCCGAGCAGCTTGTTGCCATCACATCCAGGAATGAGTCCTTTTATTTAAAATGGCCAATGTAAGCTTCCAGGCCAGGGACTGGTTGCTCGGGGGAAACCAAGGGAAGAAACATCAGGCTCTGTCACCTAATTTGCATCCTCCACAGCCTGAGGATGGAAGCAGTACACATCTGTCCATGTGGCAGGGAGAACCCTGGAGTCTTGGTGTTCTTGTTCCAGCACAGCGCTTTCCACTACAGAATGTTCTTTGCAATTGCATTCAGGGTCCTCACTTTAGCCACATCTGCCACCTTAATGGAGTACTCAGGGGCAGAGAACGACGCTCCCATGGCAACATTTGGATTTCTGTACGGAAAATGACTGGTTACTTTCTGCAGGTGATACAGAAGGGTAAAACACAACATTGAAAACCCACCATTTCCCCCTGAGTGTTAGCAGCAGTAAGAATGCCTGCTGGTGCCACCCAGACCAAAGATGAGGCAGAAACAGAACAAAGAACAATCCAGAGGACAGAAAAAAACAGCATCTACAGAAACCCAGTGCAGACCTGTGGTCTTCATCACTTTTCATAAAGGCACGTGCCACAGGCCTCCCAAAACCCACATTCATCAGTGCTAAAGGTCAAAGGTAACTACATCAGAACACACCCTCCCAAGCAGGGAGGGTTCCCTCACAAGCCCTAGGGCAACAGCAGCAGAGGAAACACCCCAAGGACCTGGTTGTGCATGGAGCTGGTGTCCAGACGATGGGCACCGCTGGATTCACACACTGCAGAACACAGAGCCAAGCGACACGATCCCAACCACTCAGAAAGCTGTTTGAAATTTACACCCATTCCACACACTTACGTTTGTATTAATCCTGATTTCCCCAGTACAATTTTGCTAAGAAATAGTAAGAAATAATCAGTTACCTGAACTTCATCCCTGAGTCCCGCGCTGAGCGAGCTGAGCAGTGAAACTCAGAAGCAGAAGAGCCTTCCAGAATCCTCTGCAGGTTGCGCTCTGTGATGCCACCCCCTGGTGGGAAGAATCCTTGTTTATGTCACATCCAGCATAGAAAGGACTATCACATACCCAACATCAGCCCTGAGATCTATCCGCTAAGGGATCAGCACCACCTACACAGAGGGAGGAAAGAGTCCTTGGGACAAGAGACTCTGGCAGTTGAAGAGATGGGAGAAGACTTGGTTCATGTTTTCCCACAGATCTACAACTGTCCCCCAAATCCTCCCGTGAGCAGCAGCTGCAGGGCTCTGCCGCCTTTACTCACAGCAGGGCAGGAGCAACTCCCTCCTAGGGACGTGGCTCACAAAAACCAATCAGACAGTGCACACCAGGGCAAGAGGAGCCAGAGACAAGTAGACCTGTTACAGATGACAAGAAAAAACATTACCTGGCACTACGACAATTCTGCCCTTTGCCTGAAAGAAAAATAACTTGTTAATGATACTGTCACAGCACTAAGTCTTCACATGCCATTATAGAGAGCAACGAAAACTTATCTACTGCACCCCTGAAAGTCACAGTGGCTTATGATTCATGCATTCTCACTTCAAGGGTCTAGCCCACAGGGACTTGGGAAAACAGAACAAGGACAACCAGAGGTGGGGGGCAAGCGCTTGCAGACAGCAGGTCCCCCACAGAAATGAGGGTTACGACAAAGAATCTGCCCCCGAGCAAAGCCCAGAAAGAGACCACAGTAATCCAGAGGCACATAGGAAGCACTTACCTGTTCTGCAAGTTTCTTAATCAAGGATAATCCTTCCAGTGCTGAGCTATCACAGCCACTGGTCAATACCCGCTCAAACCCCAGAGAAATCAGAGTCTCCAGTGCCACCTGAGGGTCGTGCACCATGTCAAAGGCTGAGAGACCAATAGAACAGTTCAGAAATTACTCAACTCATCGCTCAAGCCCAGCCCCCATCCCAGCCCAGGAAAGAGATGGGAAAGTCCCTTCTCTCAGCTGTCCACTCTTGCAGGGAGCCACAGCTCCCAGCTATAACATCACCCTCACAGTAACAGCAGGGCAGCAGTGCTCAGCTCCCTGGACATTTCCACCCTGCACAGGGCAGTGACACTGCCACCAAGCTTGGACCCCCTGGACCTTAGCACACACGGGCAAACAGCATAGCCACAGCTCATGCAAGGTACACACAGCTTTTCCCTCTTGAAAGAAAAATCACTATAGATTAAGCCCAGCAACCTCCCAGCCCCACCATCCTCTGTCAGTGGGGCAGAAGCTGATCCCTGCCAGGGCCACCAAACCCTGTGACTCACCTCGGTGAAACGTGACTGGCAAGGGACGGCAAACAGCTGTAATAAGAAGACATAAGGTCAGCCTGGACTGCTACGGAGAGTCCCTTGTGTTAGGACCAGAAAAGCACGTGAGATTTCCTTCACTATCTACAATTTCTGTACTACATCAGTGCCCTGCAAACTTCACCAGTGGTACTCAGCACTGGCAGCTTACAGGCCAATTTCTACAAAAAGAAATCTAACTATCTTCTGAAAATACTGGTTGCAGGACTCCACTTCATTGCTCCAGTGGATACAAAACCTGGCAGGGCCCCTGTATTTTGCCTTACTCCTTTTAGCACATCCATCTGCACACAAGAATCCCAGTACCATATCACCAGGGAGAGGCTCAGCATACTGACAGAAAAAATATGGAAGTTAAATATCTTTCTCTCTATACGTTAAAGATCTAACCTAACACACAGCATCAGAAAAAGAACAAAGTGCAAATAAAATGGATGAGGAAGAAAATCCACCAACTGAAGGCTCTGATCCCCCAAAGCAGTTTACCTACGATTTCTTCCTTCTGGGACCCTGTATTAATGTTCCAGGAGGCCTCAAACTCTGGGAGCTTGGGGGCAGTGGCCCCTGATCTGCAAAGCTTCTTAGCTATTTAATGTGGTGTAGGTACGACTGTACACAGCTCTAAAACCTGGAGAGAAAGGGCAAGGACCCAAACAAGACCTGCAGACCAAAGAACCCAACACAGTGCTACACTATCAGACAGAACAACGCGAAACTACCATCCCTGGTCACAGCAAAGATGTCACATGGCACTCAGAGCAACATTTACAAGCAGGGATGCTCTCACCCAGCAACGCCGTGCAGAGCTCCGTATCGATGCGTCCATCCTCAGTGAGGGCCCCGAAGACCAGCCCATCCGCGCCGTGCAGCTTGGCCAGGCGGATGTCAGCCTTCATCACCTCCACCTCTCGGTCCGAGTAGAGAAAATCGCCGCCGCGGGGCCGGATCATGACGAACACTGGGACCCGCACGCACTGCTTCACCACCTGCAGGAGCCCTGGGGGGGGGACACGGGGGAAGAGGGGAAGGACATGGGCTTACAGAGGGGGTGGCAACACTCCCGGGGGAGCGTCTCGAGAAGAACGCAGCAAGAACCGAGGGGAGCGGGGGGCTCGCGGCTCACCCATGCTCGGGGTGGTTCCTCCCTCCACCAGGCCCGCGCACAGCTCGATCCGGCCGGCACCTGCGGAGAGGCGATCACATCTGGCCTCGGCCCTCACCCCGCTCCCACCAACCGGACCGGGCCTCGGGCCTCACCTCCGCGCTCCGCGTTGACGGCAGACTCCACCGAGTCCACGCACACCTCCATAAGGAAGCCATCGTCCATGCCTAGGACGGAACGACGCGGTCGGCTCAGCTCGGCCCATGGCGGCCCCCAGGTGCCTCGCAGCCTCCCGTCGAGCTCCTGCCCACTTCCGCCTCAGGCTCCGCCCCCCGGGCTCAACATCCGGCCTCGCCCCCTGGCGGCCCGGGACCCGCGCCCTTCGTCACCGGCCCGGGCCGCGAGGGGGCGAGGCCGACGCGCTCGGTCCGAGACAAGCCCCGCCCCCCTCCGCCGCAGCCCCGCCCCCGCCCTAGCCCGGGGCCCCGCCCCCGTCTCTCGCGCGCCTTCACCTGCGCTGGCGGCGCGCGGGGGTCGCTGCTGGCTCTGGGTCACGTGCCACGGAATTGTCATGGTGACGCCCGGAGGTGGCCGGAAGCGCTCACCCCGCTTCCGCCACGCGGCCGCCACTTCCGGGCTCACTCGGGATGCTGCGGGCGCTGCGAGGTGGAGGCGGGCGGTTCTTCCGTCCTGGCCCCTCGCTTCTCTCTCTCCGGCAGCCTCCGCGCCGCAGCCTCCCGCAGCAGCCGGCCCCCGACGTCCCGCCTGCTGTTGGGCGATGGCTGCTCGCCTGCAGCGGCGCTGTGGCGGGTGCTGTAGTGCTGGGCGGTGTCACCAGGTGAGAGCGGGGGCCCGGCCCACAGAAGCCCCCGCTTCAGTTGTGCGTGGGGCTGGGGGGTGCCGGTCCGTATAGTTTTGGTCGTTGGGGATTCATCGGTCCTCCCCAAGCGCCCTGTTTCCAGCTTTCAGTTTAAGGGTTGTCTGCTGCACCCAGCGGCTCTCATCTTGGTTCTGTAGTGTAAGCTGTGTTGCTTCTGTCTGCCTGCAGGCTGACGGAATCCGGCCTGTCCATGGTGGACTGGCACTTGGTAAAGGAGATGAAACCACCCAGGACGCAGCAGGAGTGGGAAGCAGAGTTCCAGAAGTACCAGCAGTTCCCAGAGTTTAAAATGTGAGCATTCAGAGGCAGGGTGGTGGGCGGGGGGCATTGTTTCTGCAACCAGGCAGTGCTGGGGGATCTCATGAGAATGGAAACATTCCCAAACACTGTGAGCAAGACGTACAGTGCATCTGGTAGCGGCTGTGGGCAGTCCCCCTCCTGTCTCTCATCCCTCACCACGGGAAGTATTAAGCAGGACAGTGGCACTGCCTTAAACCACTCTGTTTTTACACCCTTCACAGCCTGAATCATGACATGACTCTGACAGAGTTCAAGTTCATTTGGTATATGGAGTACTCACATCGCATGTGGGGCCGTGTCGTGGGCTTGGCCTACATCCTTCCTGCTGCCTACTTCTGGAGGAAGGGCTGGCTCAGCCGCCCCATGAAGGGTCGTGTGCTTGCACTCTGTGGGCTTGTGTGCTTCCAGGTGAGAGCTGTGCAGCTGCAGGGAATAGCTGCAGTGTGTTCTAGATCTCCTAATTGTTGAGAGACAGACTTGTGAAAGTTTGGGTGGGGCGTGTCAGTGCTGGAAGGTGGTTGGAGATAGAAGAAATAAATTGTTTTGACTCTAATATTTCTCTGATTATAGCAGTCATTGCTGCCCCATCTGTGCTGAGGCAGATGTGAAGGGCTGCCCCTGGCTCCTCATACTCTGGGTGGGGGAGCATATGGGAACTGTTGAGTCACGGCTTGAACCACTGATTGAGCACCTGGGGAAAAGACCCGGTCAGCCCTCGAAGCACAGGTGAAGGCAATTCACCTGTGTGACGGGAAGGGGTGGAGTCTGGCTCCACCTCTCTTAGACCTCGTTTAAGGGCTGACTACCACTGTGGAAGGATCTCTTTCTGGAGATCCCTCCTTGGTAGAGTTTTTCCCTGCAGATTTGGATCTTTGGAGACAGGTGAGTGATCTTCTTCTTCCCTTCCTTTATAGTACCTTTCTATTGTGCCAGTCCTTCTGTCATTATACCTCTTTTGTGACATCTTTTCCATTGTGTTGATCTTTCCAGTTGCTACAGGGAGCTAGCTCTCACCCTCTCTTCTTGTTATGTCAGGGGCTGCTGGGATGGTACATGGTGAAGAGTGGACTGGAAGAGAAGCCAGACTCCTATGATATTCCTCGGGTCAGCCAGTACCGCCTCGCAGCACACCTTGGCTCTGCGCTGGTTCTTTATTCTGCCAGTCTGTGGACAGGGCTGTCTTTGCTGCTTCCACGACACCAGGTACAAAGTGGTGTGTCAGGAGTCAAGACACAGCATAGCGTAAAACGCAGAGGGTTGGGGGTAAAGGAAATGTGTGGAGGATTATAATTACTTCCATTTTATCCTATTTCTGACTGTGATCTAATATCATTAGAAGCTTATAGAAACTTCTTCTGAACTATTGTATTCTGCAACAATTGTGAGATGTTTCGTTTGACTTTGTTGTTCCACTCAACAGCGATTAGTCTCCTGAGTTCATGCAAGCTCAGGCAGGAGTCTGCCTGCTGAGTTCAATGATTTGTGCCAGTAACTGCCCAGCGGCCACTTCAGTTTCTGCACAGGGTTGGACTCAATTACTTGTCAAATACTTGACAACCCGTTGGCCTGTATATGTAATAAAGGCTTTTCTTACCTGTTGCAAACAGCACTGGAATTTCTTACTGCAATTCATTTTTCGTTTTACAGTTGCATGAGACACGTCAGCTGCTTCAGCTGAGACACTTTGCTCATGGCACTACAGCTCTCATTTTTCTTACAGCTCTTTCAGGTAATACTGTCACGTACTGCTCATTTCGTTTGTCCTGCCTTGTGGCTCATTTGTCTCTGCATTGCTTTTCTTCTGGTCTGATGGGGAGTGTGAGAAACCCTATCATGTTCTCTGTGGTAACTTTGTTCTTTTCAGAGAGCTTACATTTGAGAACTTCTCTTACTGGCTTCTTTTGAGCAGGTGGAGATGTGCTGAATGGCATGAATGCTGTTGTGAGATATCTTTATATGTCTGCAAAAGAAATTTGGGATCGAGCTGAGTTCTTGAATCAGGCTGGACGTAAGAGCTGTGCAGCCTGAGGTGCCACCTGTACCCAGTTCTTTAGTCTTGTTCTTTGCTTTGAAGGTGCCTTTGTAGCAGGGCTGGATGCTGGCCTTGTGTACAATTCCTTCCCCAAAATGGGGGAACGCTGGATCCCAGATGATCTTCTCGCCTTCTCCCCAACGCTGAGAAATATCTTTGAGAATCCTACAACTGTACAGTTTGATCACAGGATCTTGGTAAGTGCTGTCTTCCTGCTATGTCTGTGCTTCCTCCTGGTTGCCTCCTACAGCCAAGTTGTCATCTTCAGGCTGTGGCTCTGTCAACATGAGTGATATACAGGGTGTCCAAGGTCCTGAGAGCTTTGTTGCCAATTTCTTTCTGAAGAAAGAGGAAGGTTAGCACTCTTTTTTTTTTTTTTTTTTTTGTGGTCTTCTTCCTTAAGGACGTCTTCCTCCTGCTTCAGTTACAGACGTCATTTCTTTGTGTCTCGTTTTCCACAAGCTACAGATCAGGGTAGCCCTTATAGTGGAAATGTCTGGGGATGTTGCCTGAAATAAAACTTGGAAGCAGACAGTACGCGACAGTGATATTTCCTCTAGGATTTAAGTTCCTTTAAACCAGTAGTGCCCTGTGAAAGAAATCTCAGCTAGTTAGAGCAATTTGGGTATTAACCAACACTCCTGACACTACTTTGGACCAAGCTAAAACTTGATAAGATTAGAAGGAAAGATTAAGAGTTTTAAAAGGGGAAATGTGAGGTGACCTGTTCACTGATATGATGCTGGTGAGCTATAGCTGGGTAGAGAAAATGTGATCAAGATTCCAGCTTACAGCTTCTACCTTTAACTGTCAAGGTCACAGGTGGGAAGGGGGCAGAAATAATTCCTAACAAATAGAAGAAACAAGGAAAAGCTATTGGAAAAGTAAGGCATTCATTCAGAAAATGGAACTCTCCATACCTTTCCTTATATTTTTAGGGCTATTAACTAGGTGGAGCGTGGGATCTGCAGCATGTGATGGTAGCTATTAACATGTTTCTACAGTTAAGTAAGTTCTGTCAGCAATGTTTCACTGCATGGAAGGCACAGCCAAAGACATCTGCACCCATTTCCTTCCATCTTCTTACAAAGGGTGGTTGTTTCTCCATCCCATTACAATCTCTCTTCCTTCTTTAGGGAACTGCCTCAGTCACAGCCATCACAGCACTGTACCTTTTCTCTCGGAAGATCTCCCTCCCTCACAGGACCAGGATGGCAGTGACATCCTTATTGGCAGTGGCTTGGGTGCAGGTACTTTTTTTTCTGTTCAGTTTTTTTTCCTAGTCCTTCACAGCACATCCACAGCAATGAGCTGGAAGGCCGTCTTGACTCAGAAGCAGTGCACGATCAGCACTCCCTGAGGCTGGAGCTGGAGCCTCCCTGTATGGCATTCGCAGCCCCACTTGGAGGCGGGAGGCCTGTCCTTGGGCCTGCTGACCTTGTGCTTCGGGCCAGGTGCGGTCAGTGGTGCAGCCACAGCCGTGCTGACACTCTTCCCTTCCCGCAGGTGGGCCTGGGCATCAGCACACTGCTGCTCTACGTCCCCACACCGCTGGCCGCCACGCACCAGTCAGGCTCCCTGGTGCTGCTCAGCGTGGCCCTGTGGCTCATGAGCGAGCTGCGGCGCATGCCCAAGTGACCCGCGGGACTCAGCTGCTCGGCTTCCCAGTGGCGGCGGGGACGGTGACGGGGCGCGGTGTGTTCCAGCTGTGTAACATAAAGGAGTTTTTTTGGAGCTGCTGGTGTCTGCGTCCTTGCGGAGCGAGGTGAGGGGGTGGGCGGCGAGGCCCGGGAGGTCGCTGCGTCCGATGCCGCGCTGCGGCGCCCCCTGCTGGTGAGGCTGTCTAAATGCCTCTCCGCCAATGGGAGTTGGCAGGGCGGTCAGCGCGCAGCGCTCTGCACGCGGATTGGCCGCTGCCCGCGGCAGTGGGCGGGGCGTTAGCCTTAGCGGTGGGTGCGGGTGCGCGGTAGCGGGAGCGGCCATGACGGCGCACAGCTTCGCGCTGCCCCTCGTCCTCTTCTCCGCCTTCTGGGGCCTGGTGGGCATCGCCGCCCCCTGGTTCGTGCCCAAGGGGCCCAACCGCGGGTGAGTGCGGCCGGCCGGGCTGGAGGGGAGGGAAGGGCCGGGGCAAAGCCTTTCCTCGTGACCATGTCTCCCCCTCCCCCCCCGCAGGGTGATCATCACGATGCTGGTCACCACGGCCGTGTGCTGCTACCTCTTGTGAGTACCCGGCCCTTCGTTCCACACAGTCGTCGTCGTCCCCCCCCCCGCCCCGTGCGGCCTCCCTGGGCCTGCTGACCGCTGCCCGGCCTCCAGTGAGCGGGTGGGCTCTGGCCGCGTCCTCCCGAGCGCTCCACCTCGGGGCAGACATCGGGCCCCGGGTCCCCGATAGGCCCTTCCCGTGCCGCCGGGGTTCACACTCGCATCCTTTACAGCTGGCTTATCACTATCCTGGCCCAGGCCAACCCCCTTTTTGGGCCGCAGTTGAAGAACGAGACCATCTGGTACGTGCGCTTCCTCTGGGAGTGATCCCCGACAGCAGCCATAGAGACCCCACCATCACCGTGAGTGGGCAGAGCTGGGGGGGGAGCTGCTTTGGCTGCAGCACATCACAGCTGTGGAGCACTGAGCCCAGTGTGGGGCTGCAGGTGCAGCTTGGTGCTAACATCTTCCCCCTTTCTCCTTCTTCCAGCTCTTGCTGCTCCAGCATCTTCCATACCAGGCAGTACCCAGAGGTGCTGGGCCAGAGGCTGGAGCCTCTGCCCCAGTGTGCTCCGAGCACTGCAGCCTAGTGCTGGCCAGGCCCCTGCTGTTGGCAGGCAGCATCCATGCTGTGACGAGGGCCCCAGGGCACCCTGCATGTGGTCAGTCAGTCCCTACTTGGCCAGGGGTGGTCCTTGCTAAGGCAGGGTCTAGCTGTGGCTGAAGAAAGGGAAGGCTGAGCCTGCTGGAGGAAACAGACTGCTGTGGATGTGAGGGAGGTGCTGGGATCCTGGGGATGGGCTCCTAGTCAGCAGTGTGCTCAGCCTGGGGCTCTCATCTCCCAACTCTGCAGTGCAGGTGCTGCAGTATTACGTAGGTACCACCATTCTTCTCCTCTGCCCACATTCTGTGAACTGAATATTGAGTTGTCTTTGGTCTGCCCCTTATTTATCAGATAACTCATTGGTATTATTCATTTATTTATTTATTTGTATTTGTCTGTGTTTGCTGAACTTGTGTTGTGGAAATAAATCTCTTCTTTTTCCTAGTAAGTGATGCTGGGAGCAGAGTCACTTGCTGCTTGGAGGCTGAGGAAATCTGGGCTTCATCTTGATTTTTTTTTCTCTTTGTACTTGTACCTCTAGCCCTGTTCTTACAGTAAGACTGGGATCCTCAGCTGTTAGAGAAGAGGTTGGTAGCATGTGCGCAGGGCTGGCTTTATCTTGGATAACACCAGTACAGTCCTTTAGGATCAGGGTCACAGATAAGCAGCAGCGTGTCTGAGAGGGAGGCTGGTGGGCAGCTGTGCTGTGAGCTGTGCTGGGCCATCCCCGCAGCTGTGTAGGAGCTGTAGCAGCTTGGAGGCCTGTTTCCCAGGCCGTGCCTTCTGTCCTGTCCTAGCAGCTCCATAAAGCTGAAGTGTGAATAAGGTTTTTTTTAAAAAAAAAAAAAGGGAGTAACACCTTTCAGAGCCTCGTAGGGCAGCTCAACTGTTTTTTGTTGTTTTTTTTTTTTTCTTGGAAAGAAAGAGGGAGGCAGCAAAGTGCTGGCTCCGGGAATCAGCAGTGCAGGAGGGATCAGAGCTTTCCTTGCTGCCACAGGCTCAGGTACTGAGCTCACTTGCGCAGAGAGCAGCATCTGGCAAGAAGGCAGCACTACTGCTGCATCCCCCCAGCAAAACCCAGCAGCATGAAGCACTACTAAGCGGAGAGGTACAGGTGGCAGTCATGCTGCAAGCCCTGAGCTGCTGCTGCTAGATTGGTGCTAACTGGAAAACAAGACAGCTGCTGGTTGGCTCAAAGATTTTCTTATTTTATTGCTTCAGGAATGGTAACTGATGATTTCAAGTAAAAAGTAAAGAACTTGATTAGGGGGAACTGGGGCTCCAGCCCTAGAAGATGAAGGCCATGTGTGGAGGGAGGGAGAGCTAGAGAGGTGGTTTCCCCACAGGCAGGCCCAGCCTGCACTTGGAGGGGAAAGAACCACTGGTCCAGCACTTAGTGCTGGATTAGCTTGTGGGATGCCACAGGGTGAGCATGCTTAGGAGGGAACAAGTAAAAGGAAACGTAGCCTTACAAAATGTTCCCTGAGCCCTCAGTGCTGCCCCTTGGGCATAGGTTTGGAGTGCAGATTATCCAGCGTCTGAGAGGAACATGGGGTGCACAGCAGGACACCTCACTGTGATAGGGAATGTTCTGAGTGTGGCTCAGCTCAGTGGAGCCTGCTGCTCATCTGGTTCCTGGAACCTGTGCTAGACTGTGGAAAGACCACACCAGGCACTGATAAGCTACTGCGCATTACCAGCCTGCTCTGCAAACTGGTGGCTAAGCTGTGGGCAGGCCTGGTGCTTCAGGCCACACAGCCCCTGAGCTGCCTGCCTCAATAAGGCCTGCTCTTGAGGGCCCATCAAGGGCTGCAGTGTGAGACTGCTGCCAGCAAAGGGTTTTTCTTTACCCTCTGCAATAAGGCAAAGGTCAGAAGCCAAGAAACACAAAGATTAGGACGGGTGAGGCAGAGAAGCTGGTTCCAATGTCCACAGCTGCCTCAGCCCTGTGGTCTGTGGTTCTGACACAGATAACAGAATAGAGTTGAGATGGTCCTTAGGAAAGTGTCCAAGTCCTTGGAGCCCTGGCTGGCATCTAGTCCTGGTTCTGCTGGTGCAACTGGACGGTGGCTGTCCCACTGATATCATGGCATGTCCCCCTGGCCTGGGGGCAGCAGCACCACCTTGTCCAGCCAGAGCAGGTCCAGCTGCCGGCGGTGGATGCGGCGCAGCCGCAAGAGGTAGAGGACTATGGCCAGCCCTACCACCACAATGCAGGCAAAGAAGAGATAGTGGTTGTAGACAAAAGAAAGGCGCAGCCAGGAGGTGTGTGCTTGCCGGCTGCTCTCTTGCTGGAGATCCCTGCAAAGCAGAGAGGCAGAGCCAGGCATGACTGCCACATGTACTACAGGCTACAGCTGCTGCTCTCCTCTATAAGGATGGCAGAGCCCTGTGCAGTAACTCCTGCTCCTCCCCAGGGGGGGTCCTGCTTACAGGTTCTTGTTCCCTCCCAGGGCTACAAGTCTTGGAGCTAATGCTCCTTCCTGTGGTACCTGAGTGGTAGAAAGCGTGTCTTGTAGAGGATGGCCCCCAGTGTCCACTGCACCTCACGGTCATACACCAGCTGGGCTGTGTGCAGGCTGGGGTAATCCAAGGGGAAGTGGAAGCCCTGGTGAAGGACTTGATACATCCAGGCAGACTTGAAGCACTGATACCTGCAGGCAGCACACAAGAACATCATTTGGGTGATGCTGCAGGATCGAAGCCTAAGACAGACCCTACCCCAGCCACTCATATTGGTGAGCCCCCATGAGGTATATCCCTGGCCCCTTACTTGAGCCGGTGCTCATCTGCGTGTGCTGAGTACAGGCCACTGTGGAAGCGCTGGGTCAGCACCTCCCAGCTCTGGCTGCAGTATTCCTGGGGGAAGGAGAAGTTTGGGTTCAGAGCAAAGGAATGACCCCAGATCCCTCCCAGCACAGTGGGACTCTCCGGTCCAGGGCAATGCTCACCTGGGCAGCAGAGATGAAGGCATGGGCACTGTAGCGGCCCCCTAAACGCAGCACGTCCTCAGTGCAGTAGAAGAACTCAGAAAAACCATAAAACTCACTGTTGCTGAAGTCAATGGGTGCTTTGTAGGCCCCAAGCAGAGAGTCCTGGCTGCTGTTGGACCCTGCTAGGAGCGGGTGCAGCAGCAGGGCACAGGCCTGCCAGTCCCCTCGCCCACGCACGTACAGTGTTTGGCCTCCCCTTGTCACCGTGTCTTCCAGCCCCATAGGCAGGCAGGGGTCCAGGAAGGGAGTGTCGGGGCTTAGCCCTGTCTGCTGGCTACGCAGGCTGGAAAGCAAGTCAGAAAAGAAAGGTGATTGCATATGCGGTACTGTAGCACCCACAAAAGCATTATCTAGTGCTCCTTCACAACTAATACCCTGCGAGGCCCTGACCCCTTGTACAGTCATGGTCCTGAGAGCCACCCCACCGCCTCCTGCTGAAGTTGAGCTCTCCCAATCTGTAGCCACAAGCCCTGAGCACCTGATGGGTGCCACAGAGTACAGCCTGTTCCCACCAGCTTGTGGAGATCTGCACCCCCATGGAGACCCCAGGGCATGTGGAGGCAGGGTCTGCTCCCAGCGTGGGAGTACCTGAGCACCGAATCTCTGCAAGTCTGGGAACAGCTTCAGGGAAATAAGGCAGGAGACAGCTGGAGGTGGGAATGCAGTGGGAAGATGCGCTGAATGAGCCAGTGCTGAAGAAGGAGGGAAAGCCAGAGCAGGGAAAGCCAGAAGCTGCTGTAAGGAACTCCGTGTAGTGCTGGGAGGGGAAAGGCAACAAGCAGTAGCACTGATAACGCCTGCAGGGCTCTGACAAGGGCAATGCTGTTGTGCCACGTGCCATCCCAAGCACCTGCTGGCACCCAGCTGCTGCCAGCGTGGCTGTAGGAGCTGTTATCAGCTACAGGTGGCTTTGGGGGAAAATCCAATGGGGAGAGGGTGGCACAAAGGAGCCGGTGCCATTGTGCAATGCGAGGGCAGCCCCAGGCAGGGGAGTGATACCGGTTGTACACATAGGTCTGGTTCAGCACAAGCTCCTCATAGCGCTGCCGAGCAAAGTTGCCCCCGAAACCCAGGAAGGTGTTGACGTAGACGCGGTACACGTGGCCAGTGTGCTGCACGTCACAGCCCAGGTTGAACTCTGCCAGTAGGCTCTTGGCAGCCTCCTCCTGGGGACAGGGGACCACTATCAGTGGTGACCCTTGGGCAGCTCTCAGTGCCAGCCACTGGCCCGACACATACCTGCTGCGGGGATGAAAAGGCTCCGGAGCCAGGCACCTCATAGGCGATCTGCAGAGAGGCCCCCCCCATGTCTAGGATCCCAACCGTTCGTTTCCGTACCAAGGATTCCACGTGGTCTCCCAGTGCTACGGTGACAACTGCAGCCTCTTCTGCAACCCACAGCAGTGTGTCAGTGAGGGGCAAGGGGCCATTCCTTCACTGCTACCTCCTCACGCTGCTCGCACATAGGAACTCAGGGCCAAAGGGCTGCATGCTGCCCGCCCCAGAGCTGCTGTGCAAGCAGCTGGACTCACCATCCTCGTGATCAAACCGTCCCAGCACAAAGTTGATACCGATCCAAGCGTAGACACCTGGGCATGGCAGAATGAGTTTGCCTTAAGGCAAAGCACAGCTGATTTCACATCGGCTGCCTGTGGTGCCAGCAGCCCCGTGCACTCCCTGTTAGGACATGAGGACAAGGCAGCAGCTCCCACCTTCCTGCTTCCCTGAGATGACTTCAGCATGCGATTTGGAGAAGAGGAAATCAAACTCCAGGGGCACGTTTTTCACCAGGTTCTCCAGGATGGCAGCTTGTAGCCTGAGGGGCACAGTGACCTCTGGGAGATGCTCCTTGTCAGGACAAGAGCGGCAGAGAGCACAATCTCACAGCTTTGCCAAATCCTCCCTGACCATGGCCCCGTGCTCACCTCTCAGGCAGCAGCCGCATGCCAGCCGTGCACAGAACATACAGCGGCGTCTCCTTGTGCTTCTCTGCTGGCACATGTGTGGCCGCGAAGCGCAGCAGGGGCCGCAGGTAGGCTGTGGCTCGCTCCGGGGCCGCCGCGGCCACCGAGATGCCTGTGCGGATGGTCGTCACCGAACGGTCCGGTGCTGCCGCCCATCAGCTGCGCGCAGTGTCACACTCACCGGGTTTAACTTTCATGACGACGGGGCGGCTGCTGCGGTCCCGCATCTGCCGGATGTCCAGCAGGTCGTGCGGGTGCCCGTTGTGCGGCGGCCACACGTAGACAAACACCCGAGAGCCGCTGCTGCCGCAGTCCACCACCACTCCGTAGCTCAGCGACGCGTCCTCCGTGTCGGTGGCCGCCAGCTCCTCCATCCGAGCCAGGTACCTGCGCCGGGGGAGCGGGCCCGCTCAGCGCCGCCTGCACCGGGCCCGGTGCCCCCGCCGCCCCGTCCCCACTCACCTCTCGTCCCGCCGGGCGTCACGGCGCGGCGAGGTCCAGCGGCGGGGCCCGGCGGCCGCGAACAGCAGCAGCAGCCCCGCGGCCACCGCTAGCCCCAGCACCGCCGGGCGCTGCCGCGGGGCCGGAAAACCGCAGGACACGGCCGAGCGGCACGGCGGGCACGGGGCGGCGATCCTGCGGGAACAAGTCACGGCTCAGGGACCGGACCGCACTGAGATCGGACCGGGACGGCCCCGCTGCGCTCACCTGGCCATGTGCGTCCCCGGCCCGCCCGCGCATCGCCCCGCACCGCCGACACCGGCACCCACTGCCGGCACCCGCAGCCACGTCACCCAGCGCCCCTCCTCCCACCAATAGCGGGCCCCGGGCTCTCGGAGCGCTCCGCCCCCAAGCCGCTGCCTGCTCCAATCGGCGTCCCCGCAAGGTTTGGCCACGCCCATGCAGCCCAGTAGCCAATCGGCGCCCCCCGGCGGCTGAAAGGAGCACCCGGCTGCTCCCTGTCTTCCGGAGCCGAGGGGCGCCGCGTGACGTCACCCGCCGACTTCCTCCCTCCCGTCACCACCCGCGCCGAGCCAATCGCAGCCTTCCAAATAAACAGCACGCGCCGAGGCCTTGAGTGACGGGCGAAGCAGCCAATGGCGTCGCTCCGGCTCCGCTCGGAGGGGAAACAGCCGTGAGACCTCCGATAGACCAAAGGTCGCGCGCTCACCGCCCAATAGACTGCGCGGAGGGGCGGGACGAAAAGTTGAGGGACCCAATGCGCTGCGCGAAGCCGCGGGGCGGTGAAGGGCGCGGGCCAATAGGCAGCGCGGAAGAGTGAGCGATCAACCAACGGCGGCCCCCACCACGGCGGGGCGGCGACCAATGAGTGCGGTGCCCGGGCCGGTGGCCAGTGGCTCAAGCCAATGGTCGCGCGGCGGAGGCGGGGCGCGGGAGGAGGCGGCCAATGGGCGGGGAGGGGCGGGACGGCGCG